>NC_040084.1:87383678-87499508 GCF_003369695.1 Bos indicus x Bos taurus | reverse complement strand
TTCCATACTCTCCGGATGAGCCACACGGTTATTTACTGGGGCAACTAACTCCAATACTTTGGCCACCTGATGTGAAGAACTGACTCATTGGAAAAGACCCTGATGCTGGGAAAGATTGAAGGATAGAGGAGAAGGGGACGACAGAGGATGAGATGGTTGGATGGCATCACCGATGCGATGGACATGCTCTCTGGGAGTTGGTGATGGACAGGGAAGCCTGGCAGGCTGCAGTCCATGGGGGTCGCAAAGAGTCGGACACGACTGAGTGAATGAACTGAACTGAACTGGAATTGCAGAAGGAGAAACTACTCCACATTCATTAGACCAGTGTGTTACTAACACCACGCACAGGAACAGTAGCATGATTGGGCCCCCGTGCTGTGAAGCGATGCTCCAAGGACCAGGCAATTAATAGACACCTGTGCCAGGTCCTGCTGACAGTGGTTATCTCTGGTCCACAGATCCACTCAGTGTCCATTGCACACGTCCTGGGCTTCTGCCGAATGCACAGTCTGTGTTGTTAGTAAACTGCCATGGTGAGGTACCAGAGTCGTGGATTCCACATTCATTCTTCTCACCCTGACTCCCCATCCCCCGATAGTACATGGAAGACAGTATCATCTCCTGGAGGAAATAATGAAAACGAGTACCAACCTACAATCTCCCTAGGCCTGCAGAGCTGTGGTCCCTATCTTATCTCCACTGAATTACCACTGAGGTCCTAGGTTCCCTCTAATGGTACATATGACACATTCCAGGCTTCAAGACCCTAGGTCTCTGCTGCAACTGCTGTCCTGGCACAAAGGCAGTCACAATTGATGAATGATGAGTGTGGCTGGACCTGCTTCTTGGGCAGATGACCCCAACAGAACCGGTGACATCATAGCTTCCTGTGTTCAGAAAGGTGCTACATGCTGTAGGTGGCATTTTACTTGGAGGCTCACAACACAGACTCCTGGTGTCCTGAAGAAAGGACATACCACTTGCAGTGAGAAAGCCCATACCATTCAGTGCGGCTCCTGGTATGGTCCTGGGGCTGGCAGAGATGAGGCCTCTGGTCATGGAATGTCAGAGTTGCCCATCATGATCTGGGTTCACCAACCCCAACCATTAGTTCAGATAGGCCAGCTGTCATAGGATAGAAGTGATTATGTGGCTTGGCATAACCAGGGCTACAGGGAACAAATAAGATGTGCCAGCAGGTCACCTAGGCCTGACACCAGAGTTGATACAGGGCCACTATCCCCTGCTCACACCTGTGGCTTCATGCAGTGTCCCCTATGGCTCCTTGAACCAAGGAAGCCAGACTATAGCAGAGGGGGTGCATTAGCCCATAACAGCCAGATCCACACTCCTATCACAGTCCCACCACCAGAAGCTACAAGGCAGGACACGGTAAGTTTCTGGTTCATAAACAGACAACTGAGGCAGCTCTTGGATGATTCTCTATGGGATGGGTCACTCATTACTGGGGTCAGAAACCAGGACAGTGGACAAGTCTGGTTCTCAGTTGATTTACACATTATATTTGGCTCCTGCTGCTCCACAACATGGAAGCTCCTTTTGCACTCAGAGACAGATACCAAATTGCCTAAAGAGACAAGATTTACTATCTTCTGTAGAAAAAAATCTGTCAACTCCTACCTTAATCAATAACCATTATAGGCTGCTGCTGTCCCAATTCCTAGACACTATGAATGTGGGACCAAAGGGTAGAAGTGGGGATGCCCAGCCTCACCCTCGAGCCCTGTGTCACACTCTGGGAAACCCTGTTCCTGTCCCTCCTAAGTTAGGTCCTTGGGGCCAGGTGTGGGGGGGTTTGTTGGGTGAGTTATCAGACAGAGGGATAAGATGCCAGTTGAGAGAGGGCATGTTTAGACTTTCTCCAACTAGCTGTTGGAGGCCCTGGGCTTCTTGGGACCATGGACAAATAGGAAATAAATGGTCTCGTAACCAAAACGGCTCAAGGGCGCCTTAGTGGGAAAGACCTCCCCCCCCCCTCCCCCATGGTCTCTGTCTGCCTCTTGTTTATAGAAAAGTTTCAGTCAGCCAGGCCTCCTGTGAGTCTCAAAACAGTGGTTTACGAGTTAAGGATTAGAACATGTGAAGATGGAGAAAGGAATACTCCTTAGGCTGGGAAACTGGTAACAATTTAGACTGTGACCAGCCACATAGCAGTGTCATGAAATTACCAGTTCCCTGAAAGATAACAAAGAGCTGACACAAGCCTCAAGTTGTTTCCACAGGAAGCAGACCCCCAGCACAGAAAAACTGCTGGTGGCAAGCACGTAGACCCCCAGACTTGTTGAAACCATAAGCTTGGTGGTGCTCAAACATTCGCCTTGTGCCAACCACCCTGACTGTGCTCAAGACGCTGATGTGCCCCACAGCAGCCACCTCTGCTCCCTTTCTAACCTGGAAACTTAGAGGCGGTCTGAGAACATTAGGTCACTATTTCCCAGGGCTCCTGAACAAACCAGCTTCTCCTTTTCCATCACTTATTAACTTCACCAGTGGTAGGATCTGGGTCATAACCAGCTTCAATTAGTAACGGCCTGAACTGTGTGGGAGGAGCTTTGACTCCAGGGACGTGCTGATCAATGGCTAGGCACTGAGAGCCTTCCTCACGATGCATATGTAATTTTGTTTTTAATAAACTGAATTCTTTAATTTTTTCAAGTGTGTTTAAAAATCCATTTTATACTTAAGCCAGCCTTGAAGATAAGCACATAATCTGTTTACTTTTTTTTTTTACCCAACAAAACTCAGGCACCCGTTCTGTGCATAGCACTGTTCTAGGTGCAGTAAAAGGGATTCTTAACCTTAAACCATGAGTGTACCTTCTGGAACTGTGTTATCCTCCTTTTCCAGAAAGTAAAAATAAATAAAATCACCATTGTTTACTATTGACCTGCCCCAAATCCACTTCTGGCTCTGAGAACTGCTGCTGCTGCTAAGTCGCTTCAGTCGTGTCTGACTCTGTGCAACCCCATAGACGACAGCCCACCAGGCTCCCCCGTCCCTGGGATTCTCCAGGCAAGAACACTGGAGTGGGTTGCCATGTCCTTCTCCAATGCATGAAAGTGAAAAGTGAAAGTGAAGTCTCCCAGTTGTGTCCAACTCTTAGCGACCCCATGGACTGCAGCCTACCAGGCTCCTCCATCCATGGGATTTTCCAGGCAAGAGTACTGGAGTGGGGTGCCATATGCTAGGATCTGCCAAATTTAAGATGTTTCAGTGAATTCCACTCCGACTTTCCCCAAAGTAAGAAGGCAGAACTCCTCTTTATTTAAAAAAAAATTTAAAAGGCAATTTTTCATGAAAGAGTAGTTTCTATTTCTATTGCATTTTTCTCTTTTTTTTTTCCTTCTAGCTTTTAAGTTTTCTTCCTCCAACACTACCTTTTCCTGTACAAGGCAACAGCATTTTTTCATTTTTCTTTTTCTAAGACAAAGTATTCTATCTTATAGACAAATAATTCCCAAGACTAGTGATAAATATTTAAAAAAAGAAGAAGAAGAAAGAAACTTAAGAGGTTCCCTGGTGGCTCAGCAGGTAATGAATCCACCTGCAATGCAGGAGACCCCAGTTCAATTCCTGAGTCAGAAAGATCTCCTGGAAAAGGGAGAGGCTACCCACTCCAGTATTCTTGAGCTCCCCTGGTGCCTTAGATGGTAAAGAATCCACCTGCAATGTGGAAGACCTGGGTTCGATCCCTGGGTTGGGAAGATCCCCTAGAGAAGGGAAAGGCTACCCATTCTAGTATTCAACCCTGGAGAATTCCAGGGACTGTATAGTCCATGGGGTCGCAAAGAGTCAGACACGACTGAGCAACTAAGCCCAGCACATTCAAGGGTGAATCAACTACATTACTTTGATGAAGTAAAAACTAAAAAGCACTTGGCACTAAGCTAGTCCAAGTATTTGTGCTGAAACAATTTTAAAAACTCTTTATTTTATAACACTGTTTAAAACTTTCTTGGTCAAAAAATTTATACAAACATTTTCAGTTCAACCTAACGAAAGTGATATCTAGAAAATATTCCACATCATTAAGTCTGTCTTAGAAAGTTCAGATGCTATGGCATTCCTAAGGCACAGTGTTCTGGAAGACAATGTGCTTCTGCGGTGCTGGGTGATGTATGTGACTGGCCGGCTCCACGTGGGCCTCAGCAGGCACCGTCCCCCTGATGCTGGGGGACTGTGAGAGGACAGTCAGACACAGACCCCCAGGGCTGCATGGAACCCTGTGAGACACTGGGCCAGCTGCTGGAACTGGGCTTCTCCTCCGAATCTAAGGCCCAGCACAAGCCATCACAGCAAATGGTTCATCAGGACAGTTGATAGGCTGGGCTATTTGACGACCTTCTTTCATATCTCTAAAGAGTCGACATCCGTGTAGGGTATTTGACCCAGAGCCATGAGCTCCTACACTATCACTCTGAAGGCCCACACATCACTAGCACTGGAGAACTAAAAAAAATTATTTTTTTCATATCTATCTTTTTTTGGCTGTATTGGGTCTAAGTTGTGGCACTTGGGACCTTTTTGCAGCATGAAGACTCTTAGTTGCAACATGCTGACTTCTTAGTTGTAGCATGCGGGATCCAGTTCCCTGACCAAGGATCGAACCAGGCCCTTTCATTGGGAGTGTGGATTCTTAGCGACTGGATTACCAGGGAAGTCCGGAGACCTCATTCTTAACCAGACGTTCATGAGCCATCCATCGATCCCACTTTTTCATTGTCCCCCACACAGTGAGAGTCCATGGGGAACAAGATTCTGGAGAGGGGCTATCTGTACTCTTAACTTGAGGTTGTCATCAATGGCAGAGCTCCTAGCAGCCAGGTCTTTGTGGAGGACTTCTCTTCTGACCAGGTAATCCATTCCACAGGCAATCTGACCTTGTGGACCAGGTCCTGTTGAGAAATTGCCTGAGGATTACTGGCCTCTACTAATTTGTGCTGCAGGCTTCCCTGGTGGCTCAGACAGTGAAGAATCTGCCTGCAATTCAGAAGACCCGAGTTTGACCCCTGGGTCAGAAAGATCACCTGGAGAAGGGAATGGCCACCCACTCCATTATTCTTGCCTGAAGAATTCCTCGGACAGAAGAGCTTGGCGGGCTACAGTAGATGAGGTGGCAAGAGCCGGACAGGACTGACTAATACACACAGAGACACACAATTTGCAATGCTGTGAAAACTATTTATGATTCTCCCAATTCGTGTAAGGCAATATCATGAGGGCTTTTCTCTTTTTTCTATACACATAAGGGAAATAGGAGGAAGATTTCTGTGATGAAGATCTCATAGCTTGCAATGTTCAGTGAATATCATTGTCACCTGAATTTCAGAAGCTTAATCTCTGTTTTTACAAATGATTGCTGTTTTTTATTTGGATCTTTTCCATCTACATAAATCCCATGGAAAATACGCCCTAAACTACCTTCTTGGAGTACATCCTTTCCGTGGATAGAGTTATCCTCTCCTTGGATATTTCGATATCCTTCACCTTAGCTCTGGCCTCCAAAAGAGGGGCACTTCTCAAGACACTCCTCTACCCACCCACAAGGTAGGATAACGGGATGGAAGTACTATTGTTGGGTGTGTCTCCTCACAGATACTGAGTCATCTGGGACATGGCTGAGACAACCCTTGGGAACTACTGGACACTGATGCTGTCTTCCAGTTCAATTCTTGTCATACTATGAAGGTGCAAAACAGCTAATATTATTACTACAAGAAATATAACTGCACGGCAAACCCCTGCGCTGATATAAAACACACGGGTAGAAGTAGCTGGAGCTGCATGAACAGGATCATAAATAGTTCTGCTAGTGGCTTTGTCTAAGACCGAAGTTTTTTGTAGCACATTTTCCTTCCTTTCAAATTTTTGAAGAAGGGAAGTTTTTGAAGAATTTACTGTCAAGTTGAGCTGCATTTAGTATCACAACCTCATCATCAACTTTGCAGAAAAGGAAAGCTAGAGCCGATACAGTGCGTGGAAATCCCCCCACCCCGTGCCCCTCGAACGCCCCACCCCCATCAAGCAGAAATGCCGTCCTGGGGCAGGTCCACGAAATTGTCTACTTGGAAACCTGCTTATATTCAACTTGGACTCTGCAGGCCAAGTGAAAGGCAGGACATCTGTTTCGCTGGGTTAAAGGATAGACGTAGTGCCCAACAAGGCCACTTCTCTAATATATAAAGTTCTGCATCTAGACCAATGAGCCGAGGCACCTGGTCCCTGCTCAGGAAGAGGCTCGCACCGGCCCCCGGGGTCCTGGGTGAGGCCCAGGGGCCGGGGGTGGAGCCCTGGGGCCGGGGGTTGAGCCGTGCCGCGGAGCCTGGTGGCCAAGGGTGGAGCCCGGGGACCGGGGATGGAGCCCGGGGCCGGAGGTGGAGCCTTGCTGAGGAGCCAGGGGACCGGGGGTGGAGCCCTGGGACCGGGGGTGGAGCCGTGCCGCGGAGCCTGGTGGCCGAGAGTGGAGCCCGGGGACCGGGGGTGGAGCCGTGCCGCGGAGCCCGGTGGCTGAGGGTGGAGCCCGGAGGCCGGGGTGGAGCCCGGGGCCGGGGGTGGAGCCCGGGGCCGGGGGTGGAGCCATGACGCAGAGCCCTGGGGCCGGGGCCCGGGCTGGAGCCAGCAGCGAGGGCTCGGACAGGAGCACTCAAGCACGTTTCAGCAGGGAGTGCGCCGCCGCCGCCGCTTCCTGGGCACCAGGGTCCGCTCTGCGTTTATAACTTACAGCCGGGAAAGAGCGCTGGTCCTTCAAGGGCCGGGAGATGTAGGGACCAGAAGGGTCTCTGTTGCACAGGTCGGGGCGGGAAGGCGTGCTTTTCGGGGCGGGTCTGGGTCTATTCGCGGGATGCCCGACTGGCCCCAAACCGCCCGGCTCCAGGGCTCCCACTTCCAGGGGCGGTCTGGACCCTTGGGGGGTTTCAACCCTATTTCCTGCCGCGTTGCGGACCCCTCTTCTCCCAGCGTCACTTCCCAAATTCCCGACATTACTACTTCACCCAAGTCAACCCTGTTCTGGCCCGGAGTACCAGCAAGAAGCCGGGAGGAGCCTCCGAGGACTAAATGGGCCAGGGAAGGGAAAGAGGTGGGGGCGGCAGCGCCACCCTGTAAAAAGTTTCGCGAAACCCCGGGGACACCACCCCCATCCCCTTTACCGCTCATAACCCATTAAACCTCCTCGCGTTCCCCCGCCACGCTCCGCGCAGGGTCATCCCCGAACTCACCGCTGGACGTTCCGCTGAACAAAACAATTGGAAGCAAAACGAGGAAACCAAGACTGGTCTTGAAGCCACCCATCTCTCCCTTTGCCACCTGGATCCCTTTGCAGGAGTGCGAGGCTGCCAAGCCAGAACCCGCGATCCTTTCCCGCTAGCCCACAGCTGAGGTGTGGACCTCCGCTCCTCCCAGGACTGCCTGGCCCGCCCCTCCGCTGACAGGTTCCGCCCCAGATTTCCTAGCAGTAACCACTAGGAACCCCGCGCCGGGGGCTGGGCGGGGCTCTATTAACAGCTCACTTGCTCACTAGCCCGGCCTCCCGTGTGCTCGCCTGCCCACCTGCTTACGTAGTGCGCCCACTTGCTTACGTAGTGCGCCAACTTGCAGGTGATTGGAGACCGCCTAGTTCTTGTTACTGAGGCTGAAACGACAATACTTTGGCCACCTGATGCGAAAGAAGGGGCGTCACTGGAAAAGACCCTGATGCTGGGAAGGATTAAAGACGGTAGGAGCAGGGGACGACAGAGGATGAGATAGTTGGAAGGCATCACCGACTCGATGGACACGAGTTTGAGTAAAATCCGGGAGTTGGTGATGGGTTTGCAGTCCACGGGGTCGCAAAGAGTCGGAGACGACTGAGCCACTGAACTTAAGGCTCTTCTTGTTCCTCACCTTATCAGTCTTAAGTCTCTTGTCCCTTATCAGATTGGGGGCACTCAGGCCAGTCATTTGAATTGGGAGGAGACAAGGAACAAAAGAAAATTCTTGTTCCGGCCACTGGGTCAGGTCAGTCAGCGGACAAGCTTGTCCCTAAGTACCTGAATGGTCAGGGCATCAGTCGCAGTGAGGAAATCCCACCAGAGTCGCCATCTGTTACAGAAAGGGGGACTCCTTGCAGGGTCTGAGAGTGGGCTTTTGTCTAACACTGGGAAATGAATTGTTCCAGGAGACACACATGCTGACAAGGGAAGAGGCTTTTTTGGGAAGGGGCTACAGGGCGGAGAGCAGCAGGGTAAGGGAACCCAGCAGAACTGCTTTGCCACATGGCTTGTGGTCTCAGGTTCTTTGGTGATGGAGTTAGTTTCTGGGTCATCTCTAGCCAATCATTCTGACTCAGGGTCGTCCCTGGTGTCAGAAATGTGTTCTGACGAGCTTTATTGATATTTCTGAGGGTTTATTTATATAGTACTTACTTTCCTTTAACCCAATTAAATCACGCTCAGTTACAAATTCATTTTCATGTAAAGACAGAACCAGAGGTCTCCTTGTTTTATTGCTTCTGTTTTAAAAATGCTATTTTTTCCCCCTGACTCTGGGGTACCACAGATGGATCAGATAGTTCCTGAGAACCCAGGTGAAAGACTTACATTTTGGAAGGGAGAAATGGAAGCTCCCTTTTTTGTTTGTTTTGTTTTTAAAGTCTTCCAAAATGATTGTGAACAGTGATTGCAGCCATGAAATTAAAAGATGCTTGCTCCTTGGAAGAAAAGCTATGATAAATCTAGATAACATATTAAAAACCGGAGACATCACTTTCCCAACAAAGGTCCCTATAGTCAAAGCTATGGTTTTTTCAGTAGTCATGTATGGACGTGACAGTTGGGCCATAAGAAGACTGAGCACTGAAGAATTGATGTTTTTGAGCTGTGGTGTTGTGGAAGACTCTTGAGAGTCCCTTGGACAGCAAGGAAATCAAACCAGTCAATCCTAAAGGAAATCAGTCCTGAATATTCATTGGAAGGACTGATGCTGAAGTTGAAGCTCCTGATGGCCACCTGATGTGAAGAGATGACTCATTGGAAAAGACCTGGGAAAGATGCTGGGAAAGATTGAAGGCAGGAGGAGAAGGGGATGACAGGATGGGACGGGATGGTTGGATGGCATCACTGACTCAATCGACATGAGTGTGAGCAAGCTCCAGGAGATGGTGAAGGACATGGAAGCCTGGTTCTTGCAGTCCATGGAGTCTCAAAGAGTCAGACATGACTGAGTGAAAGAGCAACAAGTAACCCATGCCCACAACTGTAGCAGAGCTTTGCAGGAGCAATTGGACAGAGAAAAGTACATAAAACAAAGATGCTTTTAAATTCACTGACTGAGAGAACCTACCAATGACAGAAAATTAACAAACAAGAAACAAAGAGAGGGTCTTACTGGAGGTGGCCTCTGGGGCATTTTGTCCAGCCCAGCCCAGCTCTTCTCTCAAGGGGGCCAGTGGGAACCTCAAGCCTGAAGTGGGGACACAAAACAAACAAGTGGTGGTGAAAAAGGTGACCCAACAGGGAGTCTCTTGGATGTAAAAGGACAGCAGTGTAGGTATGAGGACTAAGGGAGAGCAAAAGGGAGGAGGGACAGAAAAGACTGAAAAAACGGAAAGGGAGCCATTGCCTTTTCAACCCTTGCACTCTGCGGGTGTCTATTTATTCAGGCACCAACCTGCAGGCTTCCAGAAAGGGCCAGTGAGGGAGGGAGCACCCTGTCCACTGCCCACTGGGGTGATCAAGCCCAGAAACCAGCCCCTTGTACATCGGCTGTGGGCCTGCAGCCCAGAGGTGGGATTTTCACCTACGCATAAACCAGCATATAGATATCTGCCACTTTACTGAGTTCCCAACGGGACTTCTCTTGGCAACAGGAAAATAGAAGTGAGAACATTGGTATGATCAGACGTCCAGCCACTACCTAATACGTGGTTTGAACCTCTATCGTTCTCACAGATCTCCTATGAGGCAGAACCTGCTGGACCAAGACCTGCAGGGTATGAGGTGGGTCTCTCCCACCACCTTGTCACCCATCAAAGTGAGCCATTGACAGCCAGAGGGAGCTTTGTCTCCTAAGCTGGGAGGGGTGATGCTGTCCTTGCCGAGGTCCACTCTCTCAGAAGGATAAGACAGAGAGAGGAGAACTGGAGAGATAATAGATGAGGGAAAGGGACAAAGGGTGAGGGGGAGCGCGATGCCTGAATGAGGGCCCTGAGGCCCCCAGGGGCCAGGAAGGCAGACCAACCAAACTGGTGACTCTGAGCTGAGGTTCAGGCGGCCACTTGTCACCACAGAGAATTTGCACCCCGAGGTCACAGAGATGCCCAGATGCTCTGGCAGAAAGGGGACAGTAGCCCTTCATGGTTGCCACAGAGTATGTTAGCGACCAGGCTTATTGGCCTCAGTTCAGTTCATTCAGTCGCTCAGTCATGTCCAACTCTTTGTGACCCCATGGACTGCAGCACGCCAGGCCTCCCTGTCCATCACCAGCTCCCAGAGTTCACTCAGACTCACGTCCATCGAGTCAATGATGTCATTCAGCCATCCCGTCCTCTGTCTTCCCCTTCTCCTCCTGCCCCCAATCCCTCCCAGCATCAGAATCTTTTCCAGTGAGTCAACTCTTCACATGAGGTGGCCAAAGTACTGGAGTTTCAGCTTTAGCATCATTCCTTCCAAAGAAATCCCAGGGCTAATCTCCTTCAGAATGGACTGGTTGGATCTCCTTGCAGTCCAAGGCATTCTCAAGAGTTTTCTCCAGCACCACAGTTCAAAAGCATCAATTCTTCTGTGCTCAGCCTTCTTCACAGTCCAACTCTCACATCCACACATGACCACAGGAAAAACCATAGCCTTGGATAGACAGACCTTTGTTGGCAAAGTAATGTCTCTGCTTTACAATATTGCTATCTAGGTTGGTCATAACTTTCCTTCCAAGGAGTAAGCATCTTTTAATTTCATGGCTGCAGTCACCATCTGCAGTGATTTTGGAGCCCCCAAAAATAAAGTCTGACACTGTTTCCACTGTTTCCCCATCTATTTCCCATGAAGTGATGGGACTGGGTGCCATGATCTTCGTTTTCTGAATGTTGAGCTTTAAGTCAACTTTTTCACTCTCCTCTTTTACTTTCATCAAGAGGCTTTTTAGTTCCTCTTCACTGTCTGCCATAAGGGTGGTGTCATCTGCATATCTGAGGTTATTGGTATTTCTCCTGGCAAGCTTGATTCCAGCTTGTGTTTCTTCCAGTCTAGCGTTTCTCATGATGTACTCTGAATATAAGTTAAATAAGCAGGGTGACAATATACAGCCTTGACGTACTCCTTTTCCTATTTGGAACCAGTCTGTTGTTCCATGTCTTGTTCTAACTGTTGCTTCCTGACCTGCATACAGATTTCTCAAGAGGCAGGTCAGGTGGTCTGGTAGTTTAGTCCAGCTAAAAGAAGTATTAATGTTACCCTGGTCACACTTCTCAAAATAAAGCCAGTGGAAACCACACAGCAACTCACATAAGGAAGAGCCATTGCCTTCTCCCAATAGTCAGGATAAAGGAGGTCAAACCAAAGTCTCCAGAATGTCAATAAGATACTGACTAGCAAGTGATCATGATGATGATAATGATAAAAATAAAAGGTGAGTTTGATTCTGATATTTGCACAGACAAAAAAATGTGGGTTGAAACTTCACTTCTGTGTTAGAATAGAGGGATATTCCTCTATTATAAAACAGTAATAATAATAGGAATATTATAATATTCCTCTATTATAAAACAGGAATATCCTGTTCCCTGACAATATTTCAGCCCATAATTTTACCATCTATTGATGATCCTGGACTGATAAGATATTCATTAACACTAGAAAACTAGCAGTAACTGAACATGTATTCATTCAATAACTATTTATTGGGCTCTTGCTGAGAAATGGGAACTTGGCAGGCACGGAGACAGCAGCTGCCCCTGTTGAGCATCTCCTCACACAGTGTGGCCAGGATCTCTCTCTCTGTGTCAACCACACTCTTCATCTGAACCATGGAGCACAGTAATTGAGTTCAGTGACTATTTCCTCAATTCATCCCACAAGGATGGCATGTGGCCAGAACCAGTTTTAGATGTCTGGATGAGAAGTTAATTCACTACATACTGGGAAACTAACTCCATACAGCAGTTCTTCCAATTAACTAGATTGATGAAATCAGATGGAAGGGGGTTCAGTTATTTTGAGAAATCATTTTCTAGGTGTTGAGTATAGACCATGGGAAAGTTTATGACCGGGGAGTCCAAGCCAGAATTCCCTCTTCTCCTGCTTCTGTCACACCTGAGACAGGCTGGGACCTGGACAAAGGTCTCATGAAGCATAAAATGCAAAGACACTATAAAGGGAGAAAAAGTGCTGCATGTATGCACAGTTGGGACAAATTATGAGCAACAAGATACAAAAAGATCAAACCCCAGCTGCCACTACTGAGGTGTTGGGAGCAAAAGCAAGGCAGTGCGTATAAGCCAACACACCCACGGGGTGGGCAGACCACCTAAGCCACCCCTCCTGCCTGACCCATGGATCAGCCCCCACCCTCACCCCACATAAGGGACCAGCTTGTTCCCCTCAGGATAGAGTGAAGGAACTTGTTTCCCTTCCCTCAAACTGTAGAAGGAATTCCGATGAAAGAGAGTGGGACCCTATGGCCCTTGCCCCACCATGTCCTCAGCCTGCCTTTTGTCCATAGAAAAGCTTTAGCCACACACTAAGCTTAATCAGAGAAGTGAGAAAATGCAGAAACTAAGGAAAATAGTCAAAGGAGACCAAATAAGAATAATGTAGTCATTAAGTGTAGTCAAGGACTTTGAGGTCCTTCTCAAGGGCTATTGATAATATTCTGAGCTCTATCCTGTGAACTGTCTTATAGATACATAAATTCCTACCAGTTGGAAGAAATTAGCTACATGATGACCAGACTGTAGCCATGATATAAGCTACCACAATTCCAAGAATTGTCCTCAAGGAGATGAGAACAAACCAACCATGGAACCAAAGATTAATTGTCCTTGAAACAATCAAGATGACTCTGGTCAGACCATCCATGACCAAGGTGGATATGACTGTCAGAGCTGACTGTGCTGTTTCTGCATGCAGCCCCGTCCCTCTGTCTATAAAAGTTCTTGCCCACTTATTGTCAGTTGGGGGAATCAGCCTTTGGACAGATGTCCATCCTTCCCACACCCCGCTCACCTCCATTTGTTGTTTAGTCGCTAAGTATGTGACTCTTTGTGACCCTATGGAGTGTAGCCTGCCAGACTCCTCTGTCCATGGGATTTCCCAGGCAAGAACACTGGGGTGGGTTGCTATTTCCTTCTGCAAGGAATCTTTCTGAGGCAGGGATTGAACCCACACCTCCTGCATTGACGGGTGGATTCTGGGCAGATTCTTTACCACTGAGCCACCATGGAGGTCTGCTACCCTCTTCCCCTCCACCATTGCTGGCATCCAAAATAAGGCAAACTTTCCTTTCCATCAACAAGACCTCTCTAATGGCTTTAGAGTGGGAAGCAGACAGACCCTAGTTTGGTCATGGTGGAGAGGTCTGACAGAATGCGGTCCACTGGAGAAGGGAATGGCAAGCCACTTCAATATTCTTGCCTTGAGAACCCCACGAACAGTATGAAAAGGCAAAAAGACAGGACACTGAAAGATAAACTCCCCAGGTTGGTAGGTGCCCAACATGCTACTGGAGATCAGTGGAGAAATAACTCCAGAAAGAATGAAGGGATGGAGCCAAAGCAAAAACAACACCCAGTTGTGGGTGGGACTGGTGATAGAAGCAAGGTCAGATGCTGTAAAGAGCAAGATTGCATAGGAACCTGGAATGTCAGGTCCATGAACCAAGGCAAATTGGAAGTGGTCGAACAGGAGGTGACAAGAGTGAACATCAACATTCTTGGAATCAGCAAACTAAGATGGACTGGAATGGGTGAGTTTAACTCAGATGACCATTATATCTACTACTGTGGGCAGGACTCCCTTAGAAGAAATGGAGTAGCCAGCATGGTCAACAAAAGAGTCTGAAGTGCAGTACTTGGATGCAATCTCAAAAATGACAGAATGATCTCTATTTGTTTCCAAGGCAAACCATTCAAAATCACGGTAATCCAAGTCTATGCCCCAACCAGTAACGCTGAAGAAACTGAAGACTTCTATGATGACCTACAAGACCTTTTAGAACTAACACCCAAAAAAGATGTCCTTTTCATTATAGGGGACTGGAATGCAAAAGTAGGAAGTCAAGAAACACCTGGAGTAACAGGCAAATTGGGCCTTGGAGTACAGAATGAAGCAGGGCAAAGGCTAATACAGTTCTACCAAGAGAATGCACTGGTCATAGCAAACACCTTCTTCCAACAACACAAGAGAAGACTCTACACATGGACATCATCAGATGGTCGACACTGAAATCAGATTGATTATATTCTTTGCAGCCAAAGATGGAGAAGCTCTATACAGTCAGCAACAACAAGACTGGGAGCTGACTATGGCTCAGATCATGAACTCCTTATTGCCAAATTCAGCCTGAAATTGAAGAAAGTGGAGAAAACCACTAGAACATTCAGGTATGAACTAAATCAAATCCCTTATGACTATACAGTGGAAGTGAGAAATAGTTTTAAGGGACTAGATCTGATAGATACAGTGCCTGATGAACTATGGACAGAGGTTCATGATATTGTACAGGAGACAAGAATCAAGACCATCTCCAAGAAAAAGAAATGTGAAAAAGCAAAATGGCTGTCTGAGGAGGCCTTATAAATAGCTGTGAAAAGAAGAGAAGTGAAAAGCAAAGGAGCAAAGGAAAGATATAAGCATCTGAATGCAGAGTTCCAAAGAATAGCAAGAAGAGATAAGAAAGCCTTCCTCAGCGATCAATGCAGAGAAATAGAGGAAAACAACAGAGTGGGAAAGACTAGAGATCTCTTCAAGAAAATTAGAGATACCAAGGGAACATTTCATGCAAAAATGGATTCGATAAAGGACAGAAATGGTATGGACCTAACAGAAGCAGAAGATATTAAGAAGAGATGGCAAGAATACAAAGAAAAACTGTACAAAAAAGATCTTCATGACCAAGATAATCACGATGGTGTGATCACTCACCTAGAGCCAGACATCTTGGAGTGTGAAGTCAAGTGGGCCTTAGAAAGCATCACTATGAACAAAGCTAGTAGAGGTGATGGAATTCCAGTTGAGCTATTTCAAATCCTTACAGATGATGCTGTGAAAGTGCTGCACTCAATATGCCAGCAAATTTGGAAATCTCAGCAGTGGCCACAGGACTGGAAAAGGTCAGTTTTCATTCCAATCTCAAAGAAAGGCAATGCCAAAAAATGCTCAAACTACTGCACAACTGTACTCATCTCACACGCTAGTAAAGTAATGCTCAAAATTCTCCAAGCCAGGCTTCAGCAATACGTGAACCGTGAACTTCCAGATGTTCAAGCTGGTTTTAGAAAAGGCAGAGGAACCAGAGATCAAATTGCCAACATCTGCTGGATCATGGAAAAAGCAAGAGAGTTCCAGAAAAACATCTATTTCTGCTTTTTTTTTTTTTTTACTATGCCAAAGACTTTGACTGTGTGGATCACAATAAACTGGAAAATTCTGAAAGAGATGGGAATACCAGACCACCTGACCTGCCTCTTGAGAAACCTATATGCAGGTCAGGAAGCAGCAGTGAGAACTGGACATGGAACAACAGACTGGTTCCAAGTAGGAAAAGGAGTCCATCAAGGCTGTATATTGTCACCCTGCTTATTTAACTTATATTCAGAGTACATCATGAGAAACTCTGGGCTGGAAGAAGCAGAAGCTGGAATCAAGATTGCCAGGAGAAATATCAATAACCTCAGATATGCAGATGACACCACTCCAATGGCAGAAAGTAAAGAAGAACTAAAGAGCCTCTTGAAAGTAAAAAAAGAGAGTGAAAAAGTCGGCTTAAAACTCAACATTCAGAAAACTAAGACCATGGCATTTTGTCCCATCACTTCATGGCAAATAGATGGGGAAACAGTGGAAACAGTGTCAGACTTTATTTTTCTGGGCTCCAATCTCACTGCAGATGCTGATTGGAGCCATGAAATTCAAAGACGCTTACTCCTTGGAAGGAAAGTTATGACCAACTGAGACAGCATACTAAAAAGCAGAGACATCACATTGTCAACAAAGATCCTTCTAGTCAGGGCCTTGGTTGTTCCAGTGGTCACGTATGGATGTGAGAGTTGGACTATAAAGAAAGCTGAGCGCTGAAGAATTGATACTTTTGAACTGTGGTGTTGGAGAAGACTCTTGAGAATCCCTTGGATTACAAGGAGATCCAACCAGTCCATCCTAGAGGAAATCAGTCCTGAATGTTCATTGGAAGGACTGATGGTGACGTTGAAACTCGAATCCTTTGGCCACCTGATGTGAAGAGCTGACTCATTGGAAAAGACGTTGATGGTGGGAAAGATTGAGGGCAGGAGGAGAAGGGGATGACAGAGGATGAGATGGTTGGATGGCATCATTGACTCAATGGACGTCGGTTTGGGTGGACTCCGGGAGTTGGTGATGGACAGGGAGTCCTGGCATGCTGTGGTTCATGGGGTCGCAAGGAGTTGGACACGACTAAGAGAATGAACTGAACTGAACTGAACTGAAATATTCCCAGAGATTTTGGAGGGAAAGGAGTGAGTTGTCCTGAAGAGAGACCTTTCTTCCCTGGGCAGAGATTGAACCGTGGTAGCCTGGATGAAAACCCCGGAACCCTAGCCACAAGACCACCAGGGACTAGAGGCTAGAAGCAAAGTGGCCCTGGTTCTTTCCCCCATTTGATAGCAAGAATGTTCCAAGGAGGCAAAAACTGTAAAATAGGTACAAAGCTTATTATTAGAGACACAGCACAATGTTTGAGAGAGAACATAGAAAAACTGGCTGTTTATTTAAGACAGAAGCAAGGCAGAAATAAATACCCAGAGAGAAAGGGCATGGGCATTGTCTTTAATGAGGAGGAGTGCAGTATGTCACAAGTTCTGCAGAGACACACACCGGAGAGGAGTGCAGGCATCCTGAGGGAGGAGGAGCTCAGTATGAAGGTGATGTAAATTACTTATGTAGGACAGTCCTTCGGGTCTTTGTTTACCTTTGGCCAATTATCTTGTTTCTTTCTTCACGCCTGCCTGGTCCATGGAACCTCCCCAAGATGCATGTGCTGTAAGGCGAGCGTGGAGAAAAAGAGAATGAGCCAGGAATTCAGGCAGAGAAAGGTTTATTATAAGAAAGAAAGAAAGCAACTGGATTTAGAGAGAAAATGGTGCTCTCTTTTTACAGCCAACCCTTCTTATACCCTATCGATGGGAAATTGTTCCCCAGAGGGAGGGGGCCACAATTGATCTTTAGCCCACAGCTGGGGTCTTGTGGTCACTTAGTGAAAGGGTTCTCATGGTCGGGTGGTCAAGGAGTCTTGAGAAACTGGCACCAGCAGGGAAAAACAGGATATCACCTTAAGGAAGAAACAGGATGCGCATCAGGGCAATGTGGCCACTGTGACTTCATCCCTTGTTTGTCAGGTCACCACAATGGGCCATATTTTAACTATACAATAAGAGCCCCTTGTGAACCCTAACTTCCAGCCTTTTTGATATAGGATAAGTGAAGAAGAACTGAAGAGCCTCTTGATGAAAGTGAAAGAGGAGAGGGAAAAGGTTGCCTTAAAGCTCAACATTCAGAAAACTAAGATCATGGCATTTGGTCCCATCACTTCATGGCAAATAGATGGGCAAACAGTGGAAACAGTGGCTGACTTTATTTTTCTGGGCTCCAAAATCATGGCAGATGGTAATTGCAGCCATGAAATTCAAAGACGCTTACTCCTTGGAAGGAAAGTTATGACCAACCGAGACAGCATATTAAAAAGCAGAGACATTACTTTGTCAACAAAGGTCTGTGTAGTCAAGGCTATGGTTTTTCCAGTAGTCATGTATCGATGTGAGAGGTGGACTATAAAGAAAGCTGAGCGCCGAAGAATTGATGCTTCTGAGCTGTGGTGTTGGAGAAGACTCTTGAGAGTCCCTTGGACTGCAAGGAGATCCAACCAGTCTATCCTAAAGGAGATCAGTCCTGGGTGTTCATTTGAAGGACTGATGTTGAAGCTGAAACTTCAATCCTTTGGCCACCTGATTCGAAGAGCTGACTCATTTGAAAACACCCTGATGCTGGGAAAGATTGAAGGCAGGAGGAGATGGGGATGACAGAGAATGTGACGGTTGGATGGCATCACCAATTTGATGGACATGAGTTTGAGCAAGCTCTGGATGTTGGTGACGGAGAGCAAAGCCTGGCATGCTGCAGTCCAAGGGGTCACAAAGAGTCAAACATGACTGAGAGACTGAACTGAACTGAACTGAACCCACCAATCACTTCCCACACATGCATCTTCTGGTACCATCACATTCAGGGCCAAAGCTGCAACAGATGAATTTTGTGGGGCACATGAAGAGTGAGTCAGCACATGCCAGCTAGCACCTGAGTTTCCTCACAGACACTTAACTTGGCTACCACTTCTTGTCACTCCAGCACTGATGTGAGGTGGAGGCTCCACACGGGCATTGGAGAGACAGATTTTCCTTCATTATGACAATAATAGGCCAAACCCTTGCTTCTCTTGGAGGAGAATTAATGCCTTGAAGCCCTGCTCAGAACAGACCCAGACCCTGGGGGAGACATGGGGCAAGGACTCAGAACCTGAGGCCGTTCAGCTGGAGAATTGTGGGCCCAGGGTAAGAGGTGGAAACCAGGGCCTAGACACCATCAGGGGAAGGAGAATGTGTGTGTGCTTAGTAGCTCAGTCGTGTTCAACTCTTCATGACCCCTTGGTCTGTGGCCCACCAGGCTCCTCTGTCCATGGGATTCTCCGGGCACGAATACTGGAGTGGGTTGCCATGCCCTCCTTCAGGGGATCTTCTCAACACAGGGAATGAACCCAGGTCTCCCGCATAGAAGGTAGATTCTTTACTGTCTGAGCTACCTGAGAAGCCATACAAGCAACTTAAATGACAATCGACAAATGAATGGATAAAGAAGATGTGGCGGGGGCTTTCTGGTGGGACAGTGTTAGGAATTCACCTGTCAATGCAGGGGACACAGGTTTGATCCCTGGTCAGGGAAGATCCCACATGCCACAGGACGACTAAACCCATGTGGTTTGGAAGCCCAAGCAAACTAGAACCGGTGCTTTGCAACAAGAGGAGCCACTGCAATGAGAGGCCTGTGCACGCCAACCCTGCTCTGTCTCCTAAAGGCTGTCCTTGTTGCCCAAGAGGTGTCCTGGATCCTGGGGCTGAGACGCTTTAGCTTTTACTGCTCATTCTCTGACATTTATTCTCCTTCCCCCTTCAAGGAACCTCACACTGATCAGAATGGCCATATTGAAAAGTCTATGAGTCTGAGTAGGCTCCGGGACTTGGTGATGGACAGGGAAGCCTGGCGTGCTGCAGTCCATGGGGTCACAAAAATTCGGACATGACTGAGCGACTGAACTGAACTGAACAAACAATAAATGCTGGAGAGACTGTGGAGAAAAGGGAACCCTCCCACACTGTTGGTGGGAATGTAAACTGATACACGCACTATGGAGAATGGAATGGAGATTCCTTTCAAAACTGAAAACAGAGCTACCATGTGGTGGTGACTTGGTTGCTAAGTAGTGTCTGACTTTTTGTCACCCGAGGGACTGTTGCCCGCCAGACTTCTCCGTCCATGGAATTCTCCAGGCAAGAATACTGGAGTGGGTTGCCATTTCCTTTTCCAGGGGATCTTCCTGACCCAGGGATTAAACCCAGGTCTCCTGCATTGCAGGCAGGTTCAGAGCTACCATATGATACAAAATCCCATTCCTGGGCATATATCCAGAGGTGAAAGGTGATGGAGAGAGAGAAACTGGGAGTTTAGGATTGACATATACACACTACTGTACTTAAAATAGATGACCAACAAGGACTTGTATGGCATAGGGAACTGTGCTCCATATTCTGTAATAGCATAAATGGGAAAAGAATTTGTAAAAAAAGAGATACATGTATATGTATAACTGAATCACTTTGCTGTACATCTGAAATTAACACACACTTTTAATCAAGTATATACTCCAATATAAAGTAAAACATTTTAATTAATTAATTAAAAATAATAAATATTGATATTGAGCATCTTTTCACATGCCTATTGTCCATGTGTATGCCTTCTTTGGAGAAATGTCTATTTAGATCTTCTGCCCATTCTTTGATTGGGTTCCCTGTCTTGATTATTGAGTTGTAAGAGCTTTTCATATATTTGGAAATTAAGCCCTTGTACTTGCAAGGGTGACATCATTTGCAAATCTTTTCTCCCAGTCTGTAGTTTGCCTTTTTTTTGTTTTGTTTATGGTTTCCTTTGCTGTCAAAAGTATATAAGTTTGATGAGGACCCATTTCTTCATTGCTTTTCCTCATCTTTTTGTTTTCTGTTTCTATCAGAGTAGAACCCATCTTGAATTGGCCTTCTTTCAGGGACTTTAATTCCCCTTAGATGGTTGCTGGGAGGAAGAGAAAGTTGTTGTTGTTGTTTTTTGAAAGACAAATAATACTGGATCATTATAACTTATGCAAATTTCAAAGGTTGTACAATTATACAAAAAAAAAAAAGGAGGGGCAAACAACCTGTAGAATTACACAGAATCCTTCTTCAAAATGCATTGGCACTGAAATTTTGAAGGAAAAATAAACAAATGAGACCGAAGCTACTTGCAGAGTGATGAACTAACCTAATTTCAATACTGTTGTGTCTATGGGACTCAAGAAGCCCGAGGAGAGGGAGAGAGATGAGAGAAGGGCAGGTCAGTGGAATGGTCGGGACACAGACGACATTTATCAATTAAGTTGGCCACCTGAACTGGCACCGGAAGTAATAACTGGGTTGGCTGAAAACTTCCTTCAAGTTTTCATGAGACGGTATGGAAAACCCTAAGGAAACTCAGTACAATGAAGAGGTCAGTGATCATCCAAGGCAAGCTCAGATGGGAAAGCAGGAAGCCTTGAGCTCTCCCCTCCATGATCTTCTTGCCAGAAATTCTTCCCTAACGACCTCTGATCAATTTCAATTAATTAGGGAGACCAAAATGACAAAATGATCTAACTAGGAATATTCTGGCCATCAGACCGCGAATCGTTCAAACAAGTGGGAAGAGGAGGAAGTGGCAACACTCTGGTCGCGAGCTAGCAGTCTGGGGAAGCCGCCGGTTAATGACTGCGCGGGCCTTGCCTGGGGCGGGGCGTCCGGGCGGAGCAAGCCGGAGGCCCCAGAAGTGCAGTGTCTGCCTCCCCAGAAAGGATCCGCTCCTCTGACCTGGCATGCTCCACTCCTGCAAAATCGAGATCCAGGTGGCAAAGGGAGAGATGGGTGGCCCCGAGACGCTTCTTGGCTTCCTGGACTTGCTTCTCATTGTCTGGTTCAGCGGGACGTCTGGCAGTGAGTTCCGGGATGAACCTACTGGGGGCGGGGGGATGGCCCGAGGGGAAGTTGGGCGAGTTACGACCTGAACAGGGGTGGTGGTGTGCGCCCTCTCCTCTTTCCCTTCCCCTGGGTCCTTTACTACTCAGTGGCTCCCCCGGGCTGCTTGCGGGCTCTCCGGGCCAGAACAGGGGTGCCTTGGTAAAGCAGTAATGCGGGGACTTTGGGAGGTGACGCTAGGAGAAAAGGGGGCCAGAACGTACAGGAAATGCTGTTGAGGCCCGCCAGGGCTCAGCCCGGCCCTGGGAAGTGGGAGTCCTGGAGCCCGGGAAAGGGACCTAGAGCCGCCCTGAAAACCACAAGCCCATGATCTGCCCTTCTGCGCCGTCACAGCCGCCGCCTCCTGCGCCAGGCTGCAGCAATACTGAACCTTGAACTTCCAGATGTTCAAGCTGGTTTTAGAAAAGGCAGAGGAACCAGAGATCGAATTGCCAACATCCGCTGCATCATCCTAAAAGCACGAGAGTTTCAAAAAACATCTATTTCTGCTTTATTGACTATGCCAAAGCCTTTGTGTGGATCACAATCAACTGTGGAAAATTCTGAAAGAGATGGGAATACCAGACCACTTGACCTGCCTCTTGAGAAACCTGTATGCAGGTCAGGAAGCAACAGTTAGAACTGGACATGGAAAAACAGACTGGTTCCAAATAGGAAAAGGAGTCCATCAAGGCTTTAAATTGTCACCCTGCTTATTTAACTTATATGCAGAGTACATCATGAGAAACACTGGGCTGGAGGAAGCACAAGCTGGAATCAAAATTGCGGGGAGAAATATCAATAACCTCAGATATGTAGATGACACCACCCTTATGGCAGAAAGTGAAGAGGAACTAAAGAGCCTTTGATGAAAGTGAAAGAGGAGAGTGAAAAAGTTGGCTTAAAGCTCAACATTCAGAAAACGAAGATCATGGCATCTGGTCCAATGACTTCATGGCAAATAGATGGGAAAACAATGGAAACAGTGGCTGACTTTATTTTTCTGGGCTCCAAACTCACTGCAGATGGTGATTGCAGCCATGAAATTCAAAGACGCTTACTCCTTGGAAGGAAAGTTACGACCGACTGAGACAGCATGTTAAAAAGCAGAGACATTAGTTTGTCAACAAAGGTCCGTCTACTCAAGTCCTTTGTTTTTCCAGTGGTCATGTACGGATGAGAGAGTTGGACTATAAAGAAAGCTGAGGCCCGAAGAATTGACGCTTTTGAACTGTGGTGTTGGAGAAGACTCTTAAAGAGTCCCTTGGACTGCAAGGAGATCCAACCAGTCCATCCTAAAGGAGATCAGTCCTGGGTATTCATTGGAAGGACTGATGTTGAAGCTGAAACGCCAGTATTTTGGCCACCTGACGTGAAGAGCTGAATCACTTGAGACGACCCTGATGCTGAGAAAGATTGAGGGCAGGAAGAGAAGGGGATGACTGAGGATGAGATGGTTAGATGACATCACCGACACAATGGACATGGATTTGGGTGGACTCTGGGAGTTGGTGATGGACAGGGAGCCCTGGCGTGCTGTGGTTCATGGGGTCACAAAGATTCGGACACAACTGAGCGACTGAACTGAATTGATGATCTGTGCACAGAGCTCCTTCTGGTCCCTTCGTAGTACTGATGAACTGAAGTAGGTCCCTTCCCTACTGCCTCTGGTCCCTTCTTACTCCTGCTGAAGGGAATTAGGTCCCTTTCCTACTGCTCTGGGCCCTTGAAGGACCAGCGCTCTTTATGACGGATCAGTTAACACTGGCAGGGTGGCCGGGGTAGGAGCTATTCGTCTTTCAAGTGCTCAGGCCAGGTGGGCAGCAGCAAGTGGCCTAGCTTCCTTCTCCTGGGCGGTGGAGGTGGGCGCTCACAGCAGGATGGATGTGCAGGGCGGTCTCCCTGGGATGGGGATCCGGCAGGCTGCTGCTGGTACAGCTCGGGTCCGCTAGGCTGCCTGCGGCCCGGCCCCACCACCCCCACCCCTGCCCCCAGAACTCCCAGGCACTGTATCAGTGTTTGGGCTCGAGCTGTCCTGTCCTGGCAAAGTAGATTCTGAAGTTATGACACTAAATGCACCTCAACTTGACAGTAACTTCAAAAAGCTTCACATCTTAGAGTTGAAATGAAGGAAAAGTTGCCATCCAGAAATTGAGGTAGGAAAACTTCAGCCTTGGACAAAAACACTATCAGAAGAACCCATTTATGATCCTGTACACGCAGCCTTGTCTACAGCCGTGTCTACACGTGTGTTTTATATCAGCCTAGGGATTTGCTGTCCAGGTATATTTCTTGTAGTACTAGTATTAGCTGTTTTGCATCTTCACAGTGTGAAAAGGATTGAACTGGGAGATAGCATCAGCACCAGCAGTAGTTCCCAAGGGCTGTCTCAGTCCCAGTCGTTCCCAGATGTCTCAGTATGTGAGAGGCAACACACCCAACAATACAGCTCCCATCTCCCATTATCCAACCTTGTGGCTAGAGGAGTACGACTTGAGAAGTGTCGCTCTTTTGGAGGCCAGAGCTTAGGTGAATGATATCAAAATATCTATCCAGGGAGAGGAACTCAAAAGATATACTCTAAGAAGGTACCTTTTGGTGTACTTCCCATGGGGTTTATGTAGATGAATAATATCCAGATAAAGAGCAACAAGCATTTGTAAAAACAGTTAGAGATCGAGCTTCTGAAATTCAGGTGACCACCATGCTCCCTAAAAGTTGTGAGCTACAAGATCACAGAAGTCTTCCTATTAGCCATGTATGAACATAAGGGGAAAAGCCCATGGTGGATTGCCTTACATGAATTGGGGGTATCTTAAATTGTTTTTATGACAGTGCAAATATGTAGAGGCAAATAGTCAGCAGGAAACTTCTCAACAAAAGCTAGTTCACATGGCTGTTCAGATTGCCTGTGGAATGAGCTACCTGGTCAGAAGAGAAGTCTTCCACAAAGACCTGGCTCCTAGAATCTCTATCATTGATGACAACTTCATGTTAAGAGCAAAGCCAATCCCTCTCCAGAGTCTTGTTCCCCATGGACTCTCACTGTCTGGGGAACAACAAAAACACGGGATCAATGGATGGCTTTTGAAAGTCTGGTTAATAATGAGTTCTCCAGCCTTCCCTGGTAATCCAGTGGCTAAGACTCCACACTCCCAGTGCAGGGGCCTGGGTTCGATCCCTGGTGGGGGAACTGGATCCTGCATGCCACAACTAAGAAGTCAGCATGCTGCTACTAAAAGAGCCCATGTGTTTATGACTCTGGCCAAACACCCTAAGTGGACATCTACCCATTTGATGTGGCCCAGTACCTGAAAGAGGGTTACCAAATAGCCCAGATTATCAGCTGTCCTGATGAACTAGTTATGTGATGGCTTGTGCTGTGCCTTCGATCCAGAGGAGAGATGGAGTTCCAGCAGCTGGCCCAGTGTCTCACAGAGGTCCATGCAGCCCTGGGGGCCTGTGTCTGACTCTCCTCTCACAGTCCCCCAGCGTCAGGAGGAAGGTGCCTGTCGAGGCCCACTTGGAGCCAGCCAGTCACATACATCACCCAGCATCACAGAAGCAGATTTGTCTTTCAGAACACCAAGCTTTAGGAATGCTTTAGCATCTGAACTTTCTAAGACAGACTTACTGATGTGGAATACTTTCTCAATAGCAGTTTTATTAGCTTGAACTGAAAATGTTTGTGTAAATCTTTTACACATAGTTGCCTTAGAGGTACAGGTATATTCTTACAAAATAAATAGTTTTTTAAATTGTTTAAACACACATATTTGGACTAGCAATCATACTACCAACTGCTTTTTATTTTCTTAATTCTACAAGTTAATGCAGTTGATTCACCTTTAAAGTTTTGCTTTCTTTCACTAGTTTTGGGAGTGATATGTCTTCAACATGCAGTATTTTTTCTTAGGAAAATAAAAATCATCCAGCAGTTATGGACTAATGACCACCCCCCTCCTTTGCTACAGAGTAGCTATTTGTTCCAAAGTGGCATAAGGGAAGCCACAGGTGTGAGCAGAGGATAGTGGCTATATAACAACTCTAGTGTCACATCTAGGCCAGCTGCTGATGGGTCTTATTTGTTCCCGGTGGCCCTGCTTATGCCAAAACACATAACCACTTCTATCCTATGACGGCTGGCCTAGCTGAACTAATGATTAGGGGTTGATGAGCCCACATCACTATGGGCAACTCCATTCCATGACCAGAGGCCTCATCTCTGCCAGGCCCCAGGACCACACCAGGAACCATGTTTAAATGGTGTGACTTTCTCCACTGCAACACTTAGGGTCTGTGTTGTGAGCCTTCAAGTAGAAAATGACACATAGCACCTTTCTGGCCACAGATACCTCTGATGTCACCAGTTCTGCTGGGTCACCTGCCTAAGAAGCAGCTCCAGCCATGCTCATCGTTCGCCAGTTGTGACTGCTTTTGTGCTGGGACAGCAGGTTGCAGCAGAGACCTAGGGTCCGCGAAGCCTAAACTATTTCTTCTGTACCATTAGAGGAAACCTAAGGCCACAGCGGTATTAAATGGAAATAGGATAGGGACCACACCCCTGCAGCCCTTGAGAGGTTGCAGCTTGGCACTTGTCTCTGTATTTCCTCCAGGATATTGTGTACACGTACTATTGGCGGATGGGGAGGTAGGGTCTGAAGTTTGAATCTGGAATTCACTAATACAGTAGCCTTCACCACACAATAATTTACTAGCTACTCAGGTGTCCATGCCTGTCACAAGTCCAGGGCATGTGAAATGATCACTGTGTGGTCTGTGGACCCAGTGATAACCACTGTAAGCAGAACCTGGGACTGCTGTCCATTGATGGCCTGGTACTTCGAGCATCGCTTCTACAATCGGGGGACCATGATGATGCTATGGTTCCTGTGCCTGATATTAGGACCACACTAGGTGCAATGTGAACGTGAGAGTAGTTTCTGCTTCTGCAGGTTCACTTACCCCAGTGAATAACCATGTTACTCTTTGGGAAAGAATGGAAGGACTTTTGCCCTAGATGTGGTGATGAAAGGGCCCTCCTCTTTAGAACATGGCTTCTTTCTCTGATGATACCTTCTGAGAAGTGGCTCAGATCCAGAAAATGGGCCTGGATCAGATGTTTGATAGGGATAGCTGCCTTTGGCTTCCTGATCATATAGCCTTGTGTTCTGTCTCTCTTTTATCTTTCAATGGTACAGTTTGTATCTAGGTTCCTGCCCATCTGTTTGCCTTTAGGATCGGCCTATGCTATGAGCCGGCATCATATTCTCTGCAGTCAGGCCTTGGCTGGCATTGAGAATTCTAACCACTTTGACCACTGCACCGACTTTTCTGCTGCCCTAGAGCACCCCCCACTTGGAATCTGATTTTTCTACAACTTCCATCCCTGTTCCTGATAGAAGCCCACAGGAACACGGTCTCCTACCACCATCCCTGACCTGCACAAGTCATCCTTGAGCTATTGGAGATGCTTCTCATCCACGCTTTCCTCTCAGGCTCCATAGAGTCCATCAGGCTTTCCCATGGAGCTGGTGGATTGCACACTCTCCTGCCCTTTCATACCACGTCCACCCTGGCAGATTCACTTCTCTTAGCCTTGGATCCCCTCCTCTACTACCTGCCTCGGAAGTTCTGGACTTTCTCTTTCATGCTGCGTGGGACAGGCCTTTCTCCCGGCTTCCAAGACCTGTCCTAGTGGGAGATCACCACATCTCCCCAGCCTTGCTAAGCCCAGTGACCCGTGATTATAAACTCTCCCTTATCTGGGTTTGGGTTCTGAGCTCATCCTCTGCACCCCCAGCCCCACTGGCTGTGATCCGCTTCCTCAGGAACAGCCCCCTCACCCTCTACATCTCCCACAGGACACTCACAGAGAAGCTGACAGTCCTCTGGGTTTAGGCCTTTCCTTCTGAACCAGCCTGGCCCATCCCTGGGAAACGTATGTGTCGGTTAGTGCCACGTGTGGAGCTTGTGAGCAGGGTGGAAATGGGGCATATCCAGGGTTCTGGTGCTTCTTGCCTGACTGAGGCTTCGTCGTCTTCCTCAGTCGTAACTGGTGAGGGGCTGGGGGCGGCAGGCGGAGGTGTCCTGCTAAGTCAGCCCAGCCCTGCAGCTGTATTCTGCTCTCACAGAACTGGGGGATGAGGCCTATGGGTCTTCTTCTCCCAACCTCACCCTCACTGTGGTTTGCCTTCACAGACGCTCACTCTCTTTTCTATAACTTCACCGTCGACCCTAGACAGCCATGGTGTGAGGTTCAAGGCCAGGTGGATGGAGAGCTTTATCTCTCCTATGATTGTGGTCATGCTAAGATCATATTCACAAGTCCATTGGGAGAAGAAGTGAAACCATAAAGGCCTGGGAAACACAGATCGAAACACTCAGAAACATCAGGGACCAACTGCATGACTTTACACTGGAGAAACAAACAGTCACAGGTAAGTTAGAAAGTCGAAGTACAGGAGGGCCAGATTAGGGGCTCAGCTACATTCACTGTTTATAAGTAAAGAGTATAATTGGATATTGGTTCTTCCCTAGTAGTCCAGTTAGGAAGTGGCCTTTGAGGAGAGCACAGGGCCACATTGGCTGGGCCAAGGGAGGTGGACCCAGGTGGGGCAAAGAATCTGTCAAGCCCGAAGGCTGAGCTCTTTCTTTCCCATGGTGGGGGCAGACCCTCTCACCCTGCAGGCCAGGACGACATGTTGCTGTGAGGATAACAGACACATCAGTGGATCCTGGCCGTTTGGCTTGAATGGACTAATGAGCCTCCACTGTGATTCGGAGAATGGACACTGGAGAGTGGATCACCCTGGAGGCAAAATGGATGAAAGAAAAGTGGGAGAATGACAGAGCTGTGATCGACTTCTTGAAGAAGGTCTCCATGGGAGACTGTCGGTCCTGGCTTCAGGATTTCATGGTGCACTGGGAGAAAATGTTGAAGACCTTGGGTAAGTGAGAAGGGAGGAGAAAGTGATACTCCTCTCATGGTGACATGGACTCACCCCTCGTGTGTGTGTGTGTGTGTGTGCGCGCGCGTGTGTGTGTGTTTGATTAAGTGATCCGTCAGAGGTGAGTTGTCCCGGGAGAGCAATGACCCGGGATCCTCTGTCATCCTCCTTCCTCTTCCACTTCCTGAAGTCTTGCCTCACAGCACAGGCCTTTGGACAATTGAACATGGATTTTTGCTGATCCCAAACCTGTAGACATCTTTTTGATTTCTGGGATTTATTTCTCACTGTACACTCTTTCCAGAATTTTCTTTTAAATGTCACCAATCCTACTTCTGGAAATCTGTCAATACCACCTCTGCTGTCAGCTCCTGAGGACTTCATCCTCATGTCACCACCTCTATGTCACAGCAGGACTGAGTGGCTGTGTTGGAAACCTTGCTCCCCCATTAGCTGTCAGAGCCCCATGAGTACTGGCCTCCTCCCTTCCCCCCATCTCGCCTGGGGACCTCTCTCAGGGGTCTCCATGTGATGTGTGTAAACTGTCTGCACAATAGGGGTACCTGAGTCGGGGGGGTGAGGAGACATCTGCCGAGCTTGGGGTCTGGACAAGGGCTTCACTCTTCCTCTCCTTTCAGCATCACCGACCACGGGACCCTCTACAGTGCAGCCCCCGGCCCCAGCCATCAATCACATCACCTGGATCACCACCAGGGTTCTCTCCCGTTTCGTCGTAATGGGCATCATAATAGCCTGTATCCTTTACAAGAAGAGGTACTGAGGCAAGAATTCAGAGGGAAGGCAGGGGCACAGGGCCTGGCGTGAGAACGGGGAAAGTTAATCCCAGCCAACCCCTGCCCCTCGCTGAACCTCCTCACCCTGGAAATGGAGCAGGTGAATAAGACCCCATATCATCTGAGAGCAAAACTCAGAAAGCTCAGCCCTGAGTTCTGAGAGGGCCCCACTGTCAGGTGACATTGTGAAAAGGGAGAGGCCCTCACTAGGCTGAGGGCCTATTGATGCTTAGAGGGTTTAACCAAGTCCCCTGACTGAGCACAGACTGCTGGCTGGCAGGGCCCCTGGTAGGTGGTGTGAGAACAGCAGGCACTCAGGGCGAGGGCAGGACTCACGGGGGCTGAGAGCAGCATGGGGGCTCCACATGATGTGTCAGCGGGGAGGGGACCCACCCAGGGGCCCAAGATGAGAGGGGCCGGGCTCTCATCCCAGGAGGAAGGGGTAGGGAAGGCCTTTGCAGACCCAACTCCAAAGGCCTGTTCTCACAGGAAGTGGCCTGGGTCACGCAGGCAAGGCAGGAGCCCCACAGGAGAGACTGTGAGAAGGGCTGAGGCCAGGCCTGTGCTCCTGAAGCAGCAGCAGTTGTGACTCAGCCTGTGGCCTGCCCATCAGCAGCCTCCTGGGGACCCAGAGACTCCATCACTGAGTGGTCCTGCCTAACAGGTGCTCTGGCAGCCTCAGGACTCAGTCTTTGCTTGGCTGCCTTTGTTCTCCTGCTGTTCACTTTAGAGTCAGGAGATCACACCCAAGAATTCAGAGCCTGCCTTCCAGTTATGATGACAAGGTGGCTGCATTGTCTCATGTCTCTTGTCACATCTGGTGAACAGCCTCCTCAGTCTCTTTTCTTCCCCCAACCCATTTTACCTCTTTTTCTTGGTGCTAAGTGATGGAATCCATGCACTGAAATGTTCAACTACTTGAACAAGAAATCTCCACAAATAGGACACTTTCTGTCTCTTCTATTTTGTGAAAAATCAGACTCTTCTATGTATGGCAATCTCATTGTTGCAAATGATGATAATGGGAAAAAATACCATCTGCTATTACAGGACTCAGGGATTCTTTCTATGTTCAGAGAAACAACTTCAGAGTATTTTCAACGAAAACAAAATATTATGCTTGAATGCCTCTTTTAATCATTTTATTTCCTAATATGCATATTTAAGTCAGTATCTCACTATTGCAAAAGACATAAATACTTCAAGTTACTTTTTCTAATCAAGGAGGGAACTCGGGACATTTCACCCTTTCTCCACCTTATGGGATTAAATAGAACTGATGATTCGGCTACATTTATTGTGGAAGCAGAGAATAAAATGAATGCTCTTAAAGTAACATGCAATCTAGCTGTCAATCCCAATCCTGATACCTGGATCCAAAGACATATCCTGGAACTTGTGCAATGAAATTGTTTTTTATTTCATCAAGATCTGCATCCTCAGTAGTGAGTCTCCTGTGTTCCTCTATGCCTCCCCTCTCAAAGGAGAAGCCAGACTTCACAGCACAAACTATGTCTGCTTTGAAAAGTAGATTTATTTCTCCATTGACAGAGGATCATAGTCAGAATAGATAATGAATTACTACAAATAAATAAGATAAACTGTAACTTTTTGGCCACTGATTGAGCTGTTCACATATGGTGAATTGTTGTTCAGTCGCTAAGTCATGTCCAACTCTGTGACCCTGTGAACTGCAGCACGCCAGGCTTCCCTGTCTCTCACTGTCTCCTGAGTTTGCTCAAACTCATGTCCATTGAGTCGCTGATGCCATCCAACTATTTCATCCTCTGTTGCCCTATTCTCCTCCTGCCCTCAGCCTTTCCCAGCATCAGGGTCTTTGCCAATGACTTGGCTCTTCACATCAGGAAGGCAAAGTATTGGAGTTTCATCTTCAGCATCAGTCTTCCAATGAATATTCAGGATTGATTTCCTTTAGGATGGACTGGTTTGATCTCCTTGCAGTCCAAGGGACTCTCAAGAGTCTTATCTAGCACCACAATTCAAAAGCATCATTTATTCAGGGCTCAACCTTCTTTTGGTCTGACACTCACATAAGTGCATGACTACTGGGAAATCCATAGCTTTCACAGGATGGACCTTTAGCGGCAAAGTGATGTCTTTGAGTTGCACATCCTACTCAGCATCTTTCCTTTTTCTTCTCAAACCAGTTTACCACTTGACCTTGATGGTCAGTTTTGCTTTCTTATCATGCATGTGTTCACTGGAGGACCACTTTTGATTTCCTTTAAGTACTTTTCCTTTGTGTTCACACCTTGACCAACTGTTTGATGTGAAAGGCCTGGCTTCTGGCCTGTCTTGGCTTTTGACATGTCTTTTTCAAATGGTTAGCTATTTCTACCTTTGGATTTAGAGAGAAAGATGTCTGATTCTTCTTCTCACTAGGACGTGCAGTGGTCACTGTAAGGTTATTTTTTTCTTCTCTTAAGCTTTTCTTTCGAGGAGCAAGCGTCTTTTCATTTCTTAATTAAAATTAATTTTCATTTAATGGCTGCAGTCGCCTTCCACAGTGATTTTGGAGCCCTAGAAAATAAAATCTGCCTCTGTTTCCACCTTTTTCCCATATTATTGCCATGAAGTGATGGACCCGGATGCCAAAATCGTAGTTTTTAGAATGTCCAGTTTTAAGCCAGTTTTCACTCCTTCACCTCCCCCAGGAGGCTCTTTAGTTCCTCTTCGCTTTTTGCCATTTGGGCGGTATCATCTGCACATCTGAGGTTGCTGTTATTTCTCCTGGCAATCTTGAAACCAGCTTGGGTTTCATCCACCCCAGCGTTTCACATGATGTACTTGGCATAGAAGTTAAAAAAGCAGAGTGACAACATACAGCCTTGACGAACTCCTTTCCCAATTTGAACCACTCCATTGTTCCATGTCCTGTTCTGGCTATTGCTTGTTGTCCTGCCTACAGACTTCTCAGGAGACAGGTAATGTGGCCCGGTATTCCCATCTCTTTAAGAATTTTCCAGTTTGTTGTGATCCATGCAAAGGCTCTAGCATAGTCAGTGAAGCAGAAGAAGATGTTTTTTTGGATTCCCTTACTTCTGTGATCCAGCAGATGTTAGCAATTTGATCTCTGCTTCCTCTGCTTTTCTAAATCCAGCATGTATATTGGAAGTTCTTGGTTCACCTATTGCTGAGGCTCAGCTTGAAGGATTTTGAGCATGACCTTGCTAGGCATGTGAATGTGTGTGATGGTATGAGAGTTTGAACATTCTTTGGTATTGGAATGAAAAACAACATTTTCCAGTCCTGTGACCATTGTAGAGTTTTCCAGATATGCTGGCATATTGAGTGCAGCATTTTAACAGCATCATCATTTAGGATTTGTTTGTTTGTTTGTTTTTGGAGGCTAATTACTTTACAATATTGTATTGGTTTTGCCATACATTGACATGAATCTGCCACGGGTGCACATGTGTTCCCCATCCTGAATCCCCCTCCCACCTCCCACCCCATCCCATCCCTCTGGGTCATCCCAGTGCACCAGCCCCAAGCACCCTGTATCATGCATCGAACCTGGACTGGCAATCTATTTCACATATGATAATATATATGTTTCAAAGCCATTCTCCCAAACCATCCCACCCTCACCCTCTCCCATAGAGTCCAACAGACTGTTCTATACATCTGTGTCTCTTTTGCTGTCTCACATACCGGGTTATCATTACCATCTTTCTAAATTCCATATATATGTGTTAGGATACTGTATTGGTGTTTTTCTTTCTGGCTTACTCCACTCTGTATAATAAGCTCCAGTTTCATCCACCTCATTAGAACTGATTCAAATGTATTCTTTTTAATGGCTGAGTAATATTCCATTGTGTATAGGTACCACAGCTTTCTTATCCATTCATCTGCTGATGGACATCTAGGTTGCTTCCATGTCCTGGCTATTATAAACAGTGCTACAATGAACATTGGGGTACACGTGTCTCTTTCAATTCTGGTTTCCTCAGTGTGTATGCCCAGCAGTGGGATTGCTGGGTCATAAGGCAGTTCTATTTCCAGTTTTTTAAGGAATCTCCATACTGTTCTCCATAGTGGCTGTACTAGTTTGCATTCCCACCAACAGTGTAAGAGGGTTCCCTTTTCTCCACACCCTCTCCAGCATTTATTGCCTGGAGAATTTTGGATAGCAGCCATTCTGACTGGCGTGCAATGCTACCTCATTGTGGTTTTGATTTGCATTTCTCTAATAATGAGTGATGTTGAGCATCTTTTCATGTGTTTGTTAGCCATCTGTATGTCTTCTCTGGAGAAATGTCTGTTTAGGTCTTTGACCCATTTTTTGATTGGGTCGTTTATTTTTCTGGAATTGAGCTGCAGAAGTTGCTTGTAGATTTTTGAGATTAATTCTTTGTCAGTTGCTTCATTTGCTATTATTTTCTCCCATTCTGAAGGCTGTCTTTTCACCTTGCTTATAGTTTCCTTTGTTGTGCAAAAGCTTTTAATTTTAATTAGGTCCCATTAGTTTACTTTTTCTTTTATTTCCAATATTCTGGGAGGTGGGTCATAGAGGATACTGCTATGATTTATGTGGGAGAATGTTTTGCCTGTGTTTTCCTCTAGGAGTTTTATAGTTTCTGGCCTTACATTTGGATCTTTAATCCATTTTGAGTTTATTTTTGTGTATAGTGTTAGAAAGTATTCTAGTTTCACTTTTGTATTTTGTATTTTTTGTATTTCCATACAAATTATGAAATTATTTGACCTAGTTCTGTGAAAACTACAGTTGGTAGCTTGGTCGGGATTGCATTGAATCTGTAGATTGCTTGGGTAGTGTACTCATTTTCACTATATTGATTCTTCCGATCCATGAACACAGTATATTTCTCCATCTATTTGTGTCCTCTTTGATTTCTTTCGCCAGTGTTTTATAATTTTCTATATATAGGTCTTTTGTTTCTTTAGGTAGATATATTCCTAAGTGTTTTATTCTATTCGTTGCAATGGTGAATGGAATTGTTTCCTTAATTTCTCTTTCTGTTTTCTCATTGTTAGTGTATAGGGATGCAAGGGATTTCTGTGTGTTGATTTTATATCCTGCAAGCTTTACTATATTCATTGATTAGCTCTAGTAATTTTCTGGTGGAATCTTTAGGGTTTTCTATGTAGAGGATCATGTCATCTGCAAACAGTGAGGGTTTTACTTCTTCTTTCCAATCTGGATTCCTTTTATTTCTTTTTCTGCTCTGATTGCTGTGGCCAAAACTTCCAAAACTATGTTGAATAGTAGTGGTGAGAGTGGGCACCCTTGTCTTGTTCCTGACTTTAGGGGAAATGTTTTCAATTTTTCACTATTGAGGATAATGTTTGCTGTGGGTTCGTCATATATAGCTTTTATTATGTTGATTCTGGAGAGTTTTTATCATAAATGGACGTTGAATTTTGTCAAAGGCTTTCTCTGCATCTACTGAGATAATCATATGGTTTTTATTTTTCAATTTGTTAATGTGGTGTATTACATTGATTGATTTGCGGATATTGAAGAATCCTTGCATCCCTGGGATAAAGCCCACTTGGTCATGATGTATGATCTTTTTAATATGTTGTTGGATTCTGTTTGCTAGACTGTTGTTAAGGATTTTTGCATCTATGTTCATCAGTGATATTGGCCTGTAGTTTTCTTTTTTTGTGGCATCTTTGTCAGGTTTTGGTATTAGGGTGATGGTGGCCTCATAGAATGAGTTTGGAAGTTTACCTTCCTCTGCAATTTTCTGGAAGAGTTTGAGTAAGATAGGTGTTACCTATTCTCTAAATTTTTGGTAGAATTCAGCTGTCAAGCCATCTGGACCTGGGCTTTTGTTTGCTGGAAGATTTCTGATTACAGTTTCAATTTCCATTCTTGTGATGGGTCTTTTAAGATTCTCCATTTCTTCCTGGTTCAGTTTTGGAAAGTTGTACTTTTCTAAGAATTTGACCATTTCTTCCAAGTTGTCCATTTTATTGGCATATAGTTGCTGATAATAGTCTCTTATGATCTTTTGTATTTCTGTGTCATCTGTTGTGATCTCTCCATTTTCATTTCTAATTGTGTTGCTGGAGAATTTGCATGGTATGTCTTTCTCTGGAACTTGTTGGCCCTTGGGTGGTGCTTGGTTTCAGTGTAGGGTGTGGAGGCATTTGATGAGCTCCCATCAGTTAATGTTCCCTGGAGTCAGAAGTCCTCTGGTGTTCTCAGGATTTGGACTTAAGCCTCCTGCCTCTGGTTTTCAGTCATATTTTTACAGTAGCCTCAAGACTTCTCCATCTATACAGCACTGATGATAAAACATCTAGGTTAATGGTGAAAAGATTCTCCACAGTGAGGGACACCTGGAGAGGTACACAGAGTTACATGGAGAAGAGAAGAGGGAGGAGGGAGATAGAGGTGACCAGGAGGAGAAGAGGGGGAATCAAAAGGGGCGAGAACAATCTAGCCAGTAATCAATTCGCTATGTGCTCTCCACAGTCTGGAACCCTCAGAGAGGTTCACGAAATTACACAGAGAAGAGAAGAGGGAGGAAGGAGACAGAGGTGGCCAGGAGGATAAAGAGGGGAATCAAAAGGAGAGAGACAGATCCAGCCAGTAATCAGTTCCCTAAGTGTTCTCCACAGCCCGGAACACACAAAGAGATTCACAGGGTTGGATAGAGAAGAGAAGGGGGAGGGAGGAGATAGAGGCGACCTGGTGGAGAAAAACGAGAGTCCAAGGGGGGAAGAGAGCAATCCAGCCAGTAATCTTGCTCCCAAGTAAAAATGGGTACTGAAGATTGGGTTCTTAAAGGTACAAAATTGATAACAAATACCAAAAGCAAAGATTAAAAATCTAGAGTAGAGATTAGATTCTCAAAAATACAATATTAAAGAAAAGAACAAAGTCACAAAAATTATAAATATATATATATATATGAAGCTTGCTTTAAAAATAGGGTCTTTTTTTTTTTCAAAGTAATAGTAGGTTATAAAAATGAAAATTAAAGGAGTAATAGAGGAGTTAAACATTTTTTTAATTTTTTTAATTAAAAAAATGACTATAGTAAAAATATATCTAGGACTTTCTCTGGTGTTGTGTGGACAGTGTGGAGTCAGTTCATTTTCAGATAGTTCCTTGATCTGGCTTACACTTCTCAAGATCTATAGGCCCATTCCTATGTAGTCAGTGCTAACTGCAGGGTTTTAACCTATTGCAACTGTCACTTCCAAAGCAGTTCCCTCTGTTTATTTTAGCTCTGTTTGTTGGCCTCTTCAGTGTCTAATTTCCACCCTGACACAAGGGGGTGGTGGCGGTCACATTTTTTTAGGCTCACTTGTTCAGTCGTGCTGTGGGGAGGGAGGAACACTGCAAACAAATATGGACTCTGTGGGGAGTGCTCCCAGTGTCTTGGCCACACTGGGTTTGTCCCTGCTCATGGCGTGTGTGCTGGACCAGTCTACACTGCTTAGGCTCTAGATTGCTGTGCCAGGAACTGTCTGAGGCCGGTCCTGTGTGAGTGCACTTCCCAGGTCAAAGCCACTCAGATTCAGGTTCTCGGGTACTCCACAAAGCCGCAGACCTGATTAGGCCTGCGTTTTGTGCCCTTTCCCGGTCCAAGCAGCTCAGGTGACCAGGTGCTTGGCGGGCTGTGATTTTACCGCCTCCCCTGTCCCAGCCGCTCAGTTTTCTGGGTGTACAACAGGCACACCTTCTCAGGTGTGCTATATGTCCCCTCTGGGGAGCTGATCTCTGGCTGCGACCCTCCCGGCAGATGTCGGCCATCCAGAATCCCAAGGAGTCTTGGTTAGCAATGAAGCCTGCTTGCAGTTTGGTAGATGATGCCTCTCTGGGGCCGCGATTGCCCTCTTCCGGCTCTGGCTGCCCTCGCCTATCTGTCTCCGGCGGGGCATGGGCCGGTCCGCAGCCGACTAGCTCTGCTCAGTCCTTTGTTCTGTGAGCGGGCCTGGCAGTATTTTAGCTTGGGGCTTTTCGCAGGATAGCTATCCCACAGTCTGGTTTGCTACCTCACGTTGGTTCCCTCAGATTGCCCTTGGGGCATTTAGGCCCAGTCCTTACTCTAAGCAATGCAGCCCCCGCCTCTCTGCCCAGCCCCCACTTGCTAGTGGCGGATGCAGGCGACTGCGCTGTTTCTCTGCTGGGGGTTGCCTTAGGTACGTAATCTGTGGGTTTTAATTATTTATGTATTTTTCTTCCCGGTTATATTGCCCTCTGAGGTTGCAAGGCATGCCACAGATTCGCCAGTGAGAGTGTTTCCTGCTGTTTGGAAACTTCTCTCTTTTTTAAGACTCCCTTCTCGGATGGATCTCCATCCCTCCCTCTTTTGTCTCTCTTTTATGTTTTATATTTTTTTCCCCTACTTCCTTTCAAAGACAATGGGCTGCCTTTCTGGGTGCCTGATGTCCTCTCCCAGCATTCAGAAGTTGTTTTGTGGAATTTGCTCAGCTTTCAAATGTTCTTTCGATGAATTTGTGGGGGAGAAACTGGTCTCCCCATCCTATTCCTCCGCCATCTTAGAGAATATCTCCGTTTAGGATTTTAAATTGCTCAGCTGGAATTCCATCACCTCCACTAGCTATGTTCTTAGTAATTCTTCCTAAGGCCCACTTGACTTCACACTTCAAGATACCTTCTCTAAATGAGTGACCACATCATCGTGGTTATCCAGGTCATTAAGACCCTTTTTGTACACTTCTTCTGTTTGTTTTTGTTACCCCCTTTTCATCTCTTCTGCTTCTGTTAAGTCCTTTCGATTTGTCCTTTATTGTGCCCATCTTCGCATGAAATGTTCCCTTGGTATCTCAAATTTTCTTGAAGAGATCTCTAGGCTTTCCCTTTCTGGTTTTTTTCCTCTATTTTCATTGATTATCTAGGAAGCCTTTCTTACCTCTCCTTGCTATTCTTGGGAATTCTGCATTCAGATGGATAGATCTTTCCTTCTCTCCTTTGCCTTTCACGTCTCTACTTTTCTCAGCTATTTGTAAGGCCTCCTCAGAAATCATATTGTCTTCTTGCATTTCTTTTTCTTGGGGATGGTTTTCGTCAGCACCTGCTGTAAAATGTCATGAACCTCCATCCATAGTTCTTCAGGAACTCTGTGTACCACATATAATCCCTTAAATCTATTTGTCACTTCCACTGGATAATAGGAGAGATTTTATATAGGTCATAGCTGAATGGCCTAGTGGTTTTTCCTACTTTCTTCAATTAAAGTCTAAATTTTGCAATAAGGACCTCATGATCTAAGCCACAGTCAGCGCCCAGTCTTGCTTTGGCTACAAGGAATATAGTCTGTCTGATTTCAGTACTGACCATCTGCTAATGTCCATGTGTAGAGTCTTCTCTTGTTTTGTTGGAAGAGTGTCTTTGCTATGACTACTGTGTACTCTTGACAAAACTCAAAGTAGCCTTTTCCTGCCTTCATTTTGTACTCCAAGGCCAAACTTGCCTGTTACTTCAGGAATCTCTTGACTTCCTACTTTTTCATTCCAATCCCATATGATGAAAAGGACATCTCTTTTGGTGTTAGTTCTAGAAGGTCATGTAGGTCTTCATAGAACTGTAAACCTGTGAAAAGTTTGAACATATCCCGAATAATCAACCTGACAAAAAATTGCTGGGATATCCTCATATATTCATATAACTGATGGTCTTTAAAATAAATCTGGATCAAGAGATACAGGAAATGCACTAAGAGGAGTTTTCTTACATTGTTTGTAGGAGTAAAACTGAATCCTGCCTTGAGATGTATATTTCACTGTATCTCAACAGTAGATCGTTTGTCCATCTTACTACACAACCAACCCAATGTTAGTTTCAGATGGAAAATATAGACGATAAGCCATGTAGATACAGCAAAACCTCAGAGATAGTCCAGGCTGTGTTCCAGACCAGGGCAATAAATTGAACATCATAATAAAGTGAATCACACACATTTTTCATTTCCCACTTTGTATATAGTTTAATTGACACTGTCTGACATCTGCTAAGTGTGCAGTAGCTTTACAACTAAATAAACAATATACAGAATTTCATTAACAACACTTTGTTTCTAAAATAAAGTAGTTTGAGCATCATCTCTGTCTTCACAAGTCAAAATCTTTTTGCTGGTGGAGGGTCTTGTCTCAGTGTCTATGTCTGCTGACTGATCAGGATGGTGGTTGCTGAAGGTTGGGGTGGGTAGGGCAATTTCTGAAAAGAAGACAACAATGAAATTTGCCACATCCTTTGACTCTTCCTTTCACAGATTTCTCTGGAGCATGCAGTGCCCTTTAACAGTGTTTTTACCCACAGTAGAAGTTCTGTGAAAATTGGAGTTAATCCTCTGCAGTCTGCTGTTGCTTTTTTCAACTAAGTTTATGTTCTATTCTAAATCCTTTGTTGTCATTTCCATAAACTTCATAAGTTCTTCACCAAGAGCAGTTTCTGTCTCAAGAACCACTTTCTTTGCTCATCCATAAGAACGAGCCCTCCTTCATTTCAGCTTTATGATGCAATTGCAGCAATTCAGCCACATCTTCAGGCTCCACTTCTAACTCTAGCTTCCTTGTTATTTCCACTACGTCTGTGCTTACTTTCTCCAGTGAATTCTTGAACCCCTCAAAGTCATCTGTGATGGTAGAAATCTACTTCTCCCATACTCGTATTAATGTTGATATTTCAACCTATTCCCATGATTCCTATAATCATGAATCCAATGTAAAGGAACTTCCCTGGTGGTCCAGTGGTGAAGAATCTACCTTCCAATGCAAGGAATAATTGCTTGATACCTGTTCAGAGACTTAAGATCTCACATGTTGCCAAACAACTAAGCCCACGTGTTGCAACTACTGAGCCCAGGCAACACCACTAGAGTCTGTGTGCTCCGATGAAGGATCCTTCATGACCCAACAAAGACCCTGCATGCCTCAATTAAGACCAATGCAACAAAAAAAAATAATAAATTAGCAAATGTTTTTTAAAAGACTCTATCGTTTTTTTAAAAATGAATTCAGTGCAGAAATTTTTCACTTGACTTTGCCTAGATCCAACAGAAGAATAACTATCTACACAGCTATAGCCTATAATGTACTTCCTAAATACAATGAGTTGAACATCACAATTACTCCATGATCCATGTGCTTCGGAATGGATGTTGTGTTGGCAGCCATGAAAATAACATGAATCTCATTGTACTTCTCCATCACATTCTTGGATGCTTTGTCAATCAGCAGTAATATTTTGAAAGGAATCTTTCTTTCTGAGCAGTTGGTCTCAACATTGGACTTAAAACAGTTGGCGCCAATGTCGTAAACAGGTACGCTGTCATCCAGGCTTCATTATTTCACTTACAGAGCACAGGCAGAACAGATTCAGCCTAATTCTAAAGGGCTTTAGAATTTTCCAAGTGGTAAGTGACCATTGACTTCCAGTAATCTGCTGCATTAGTCCTTATCAAGAGAATCAGCCTGTTTTTGGAATCTTTAAAGCCAGGCATTGACTACTCCTCTCCAGGTATCAAATTCCTGGTGGGCGTCTTCTTCCATTAGATGGATATTTTGTCTACACTGGAAATCTCTGATTCAGTGGAGCCACCTTCATAGATTCTCTTAGCTAAATCTTTTGGAAAACTTGCAGAAGCTTCTATATCAGGTCTAGTTACTACACTCTGCACTTTATGTTATGGAGATGGCTTCTTTCCTTAAACTTCATAAACCACCCCCTGCTGGCTTCAAATTTTTCTCCTGCAGCTTTTTCACCTCTCTCAGCCTTCATAGAAATGAAGAGTTAGGGCTTTGATCTCGATTAGGCTTTGGCTTAAGAAAATGTCATGCTGGTTGGATCTTCTATCCAAACCCATAAAACTTTCTTCATATCAACAATAAGGATGTTTTGCATTCTCAGAAAGAGACTCAGAGACTTACTTAGAGAACAAACTTATAGTTGCTGGGGGTAGGATGGAGGAAAGAGATCGTTAGGGAGTATGGAAAGGTCATGTACACCCTGCTCTATTTAAAATGGATTGCCGTCAAGGGCCTAAGTATGGCATATGGTGTGTCTGTGTGTGTGCACTCTTTCTGTGTGTGTCTAACTCTTTCTGTCCTCATGGACTGTAGCCTGCCAGCTCCTCTGTCTATGGAATTTTCCAGCCAAGAATACTGGAGTGGGTTGCTCTTTCCTTCTCCAGGGGATCTTCCCAGCACAAGGAACAAACCCACAACTCTGCTCACTGTTATGTGACTGCCCTGTCAGGATGGGAGTGTAGGGAGAATGGATACATGTATGTGTACAGGTGAGTCCTTTAGCTGTTCACCTGAAACTATCCCAACACGGTTTGTAAATCAGCTATACCCAATACAAAATAAAAAGGTTTTTCAAAATAGACTGTTTTTTAGTTGGAGTAGTTGAAGCTATTCTGGAAAAAAGATACAAAGATATGAAAACCCCAACTGCCACTTTTGCAGAGCCCAGAGCAAAAGCAGGATGCCTCACATGCCCCCAGCACACAACAGTGAAGGGTTCAGCCAGTCACCTAAGCCACCCCCCTGACTGACCCCTGGGAATACCCCTCCCCTCATCCCATAGAAGGAACCAGCTCACCCCACCACCTCAGGGAGTGAGCATGCAAGGACACTGTCATTTGTTCTCGCTCCCCTCTGCTTCAGTAGGGGCCCCAATAGAGCCTAGCCTCAATTTCTTTTGATTAAGAAATTTGATTTATTTCTATTGTCTGGCATCTGATTGATTTCTATTGGTGAAGGAGGCCAAGAGCCTGGTGTGTAACAATTTGGGAACAAGAGACACATGGGGGCTGGGAGGACAGGACTCAGGCTTGGGTGGGGCAGCAACTTAGTGGGTTCAGGTGATCGATGTGTCAGGGGAAGACTCATGCATAGGCCTGGGGACAGGGCCCTGGTTTAATCTCTGGGAAGATTTAATCATAGGGACCACGTAGCCCCAGTGGAGGAGGCTGGTGAAGAGGCAAGTGACTAGGAGAGCAGGAGAAAGATGGAAGGGCAGCATTAGAGTCCTGGTCAGGACAGCCAGGTGGGGGAAGACGGGCCTCTCTGGACAGGCCTGGCCACCCCCACCCGTGCATGCTCCTGGCACCTGTACACAGTCTAGACCCCAGATGGGAGTGGAATCAACTGGGAGGTGATTTTAATGAGTGTTGACAGTGAGCATACTTCCAAGAACATGAAACTCCACCTGATTGCTCTTGCCAGGTCCTTGAAACTCTGCTCACATCCATTTCCACATCTATAAATAGGGAACCCAGCCTAACTCAGTGACAAAATATGAACTGGAGCACTGCCCGTGCTGAGGTGTCAGCGCGACCCTCCAAGGTCAGGGCTCACTCACCCCTGAAGCTAGCAGAGGCCAAGAGCCCCATGGTAACAGAGAGATGGAGCCCTCTGTCACAGGTGTTGACCTCTCAATGTCATTGGTAGACCCACTTCCCAAGACTTAGGAGGCCTTGTCAGTCCCAACGAGTGATGGATGATCTCACTCTTCATCAGCGGATAGCCCTGAGACGTGAACGTGAGATGCTCAATGCTGCTTGGACACTGCATAAAAGTAAATTATGAGGGGGAAGAAAATGGATCACACAGGCTACTGTGTAGATCTCTTAGAGGAGAGCATTGCAGTCCACTCCTGTATTCTTGCCTAGAGAATCCCATGGAGAGAGGAGCCTGGTGGGCGTTTAAAGTCCATGGGGCACTAGGAGTCAGACATGGCTGAAGCAACTTAGCATGCGCAAACACTAGAGTAGAACAAGCAGGCGGAAGAGACCGCCAGGTGGCGCCCGCTGGCAGCACAGGCCTGTCTGCACGCAGAACCTGGAAAATCGGATTCCGGCCTCAGTCCTCAAACTCTTTCTAAAGAGCCCACAAAAGGTCTAGGACTACTCTCGGACAGAAACTACTAGAAAATATATTGCTGATGACACTGAAGTTAGGGGCTCTCTCCAGGCCCTTTCAAGGGATCCGCAGAGTTTTCCGGTGGGGGTTGTGTTTTGGGAGAGGCGCGCGGTGCAGGGGTCAATCTTGAGTCTTTTAAGAAAAGCAGGGCTTCCCTCGAAGCTCAGTCAGTAAAGACTGCCTGCAATGTAGGAGATCCGGCTTCGATCCCAGGGCCAGAAAAATCCCAAGGAGGAGGGCATGGCGATCCACTGAAGTACTCTCGCCCGGAGAATCCCCATGGTCAGAGGAGCCCGGCGGGCTACAGTCCTCGGGGTCGCAAGAGTCAGACACGACTGAGCGAGTAAACCACCACCGCAGGAAGACTGCAGGCGGGAATGGGGAGGAAGGTTGAGCGGCGAGAAGGACTTGGAGGAGAAAAGAGACAGTGAGGGGCGGGGGGAACAAGGAGTGAGTCAGGAGTGGGCGGCTACTGCCCGGCGTCAGCAAGGCGGGGAGAAGGCCCGGGCGGAGAATGGACTGAAATGCGGGGCGAGCTATAAATAGCTCCCGCAAAGTCTGATCCAACCAGTTTCTAGGCGGGGATGGACTGGAAGCCTGACCCCGGAGCGCGACTTGGTTTCGTGGCTCTGGTGCTACTCGTGGCTCTCCGGTTCTGCACGGCGCGAGGCGGTGAGTTCGGGGATTAACCTGCGAGGAGAGGACACGGGGCCATAAGACCCGAGAGGGATGGGGTGTCCGAGGCGGTTCGGGGATCGCCGAGGCGGGGCAGCCTCCCTGCTTTTAAAGCTCCGCGCGCTCCTTTCCCGCTGGGCTCCTGCTCCCCGCTCCCACTGGCGCTGGTTGCCGTCCCCCTGCAGGGAAAAGACAAGATCTGGGTGAAAAAGGAATCCCAGCAGGAAGGGAGGGAAGGCAGGGAGACGTGAGAGCCAGGTCGGCGTCACGAAATGCTGCTGCAGCCCCCCGGGTTTCCCCGTCCGGAATTCAGAGTCACTGAAGCGGGTGCAGGAAAGGTGGCGGCCGCTTCCGAGGGACCGAACCCACGCGGTTCAGGGGAAGGCTGGGTGGAGTCTGACCAGTTGCGTTGGCCGCTGGAGAGGTGGCGGGAGATGGGCAAGGGTCTAGGTGGAGTCCACCACTTGGGCGGAGAGTAGGGGGGGACGGGCAGTGCAGGAGGGAGGGTCTGGGAGATGGGTGGAGTCTGTCCTAGGAAGCCTCCTTAGAGTCCTGCTTGGTTCAGTTCAGTTCAGTTCAGTTCAGTCTCTCAGTCGTGTCCCACTCAGTGCGACCCCATTAATCACAGCACACCAGGCCTCCCAGTCCATCACCAACTCCCGGAGTTCACTCAAAATCATGTCCATCGAATCGGTGATGCCATCCAGCCATCTCATCCTCTGTCGTCCCCTTCTCCTCCTGCCCCAAACCCTCCAAGCATCAGGGTCTTTTCCAGTGAGTCAACTCTTCATATGAGGTGGCCAAAGTACTGGAGTTTCAGCTTCAGCATCAGTCCTTCCAATGAACACCCAGGACTGATCTCCTTCAGAATGGACTGGTTGGATCTCCTTGCAATTCAAGGGACTCTCAAGAGTCTTCCCCAACACCACAGTTCAAAAGCATCAATTCTTTGGCGCTCAGCTTTCTTCACAGTCCAACTCTCACGTCCATACATGACCACTGGAAATACCATAGCCTTGACTAGATAGACCTTTTTTGGCAATGTAATATCTCTACTTTTCAATATGCTGTCTAGGTTGCTCATAACTTTCCTCCCAAAGACTAAGCGTCTTTTAATTTCATGTGCTTGGTTACAACAGTATTTTTTCCATATCCCTCCCCATCCCAAGAACCTCAGGGCCTCCAACAACTTCCCATCTGTGAAGGGATCCTAAACCTGCCCTCTGTCAACTGGCACCCTATCCTCTTGCCTGAGAATTCACCCCAGCAGAAGCCTCCCAGCCTGGCCCCCAGGACATAAAGCAGGAGAGATGGGAGAAGAGTTTCCCAAAGTGTGTGACACAGGGCACGAGGGTGAGGACGGGCACCCCCACTTCTACCCTTTGGTCCCACATTCATATTCCCTGAGACTATGGAGACAGTGGCCTATTATAGCTATATTTAAGACAGGAGTTGGAGAACCTTTTCTTCAAAAGACAGAGAGTAAATCTGTTGGTCTCCACAGGCCATGTGGTGTCTGTGTGTGTTATGCATCTCCACATTTGTGCTACAAGAGCAGGAAAAGACGACCTGAAAAAAGCAAAAGAACCATGTGACTGCCCTGGGTCACAAAACAGTAACAGATGACTCCTCCCCTAGGGACTAGTGCAAGGGATGCCTTAGCTGCCTGTTAGTGAACCAAAAACTTGCTCTGTCCTACCTTGTAGGTTCTGGGTGGTGTGATGTGAAAGGAGTGTGGGTCCAGCAGATATGGGCTACTGTCCCCTGACCCCTCTGCTCTAGAATGGCTTCCTTGGTCCATGGAGATGTAGGGGACACTGCACGAAGCCTCAGGCATGAGCAGAGAATAGTGTGTGCATGCTAAGTCGCTTCAGTCATGTCCAACTCTTTATGATCCTATGGACTATAGCCCACGAGGGTCCTCTGTCCAAGAGATTCTCCAGGCAACAACACTGGAGTGGGTTGCCATGCTCTCCTCCATGGGATCTTCTCTCACTCAGGGATAGATCCCACATCTACTCCAGCTCCGACACTGCAAGCGGATTCCTTACCGCTGAGCCACAGGGCAGGCCCCAGGGAACGGTGGTCCTACAGTTCTGATGTCAGGCCTAAGCCACCTGCTCTCTCTCTTATTTGTTGCCTCTGGCCCTTCTTATGCCACACCACCATATCACTTTAATCCTATGGTGGCTGGTCTATGTGGACTAATGATGAGGGGTTGATGAGCCCAGATCATGATGGACAACACTGACATTTCATGACCAGAGGCTTCACCTCCACCAGCCCCCAGGACCATACCAGGAGCCACATTGAAATGCTGTAGTATTCCCCACTGCAATTCGCATGGCCTTGCTTCAGGACATAAAGGGTCTGTGTTGTGAACCTGCAAGTAAAATGCCATAGACGGCACATAGCACCTTTCTGACCACAGATACCTCTGACGTCACAGGTTCTGCTGGGTCATGTGCCCAGGAAGCAGGTCATTATTCACCACTCATCTGTGACTGCTTTTGTGCTAGGACAGCAGTTGTAACAGAAAACTATGGTCTGCAGAGCCTGAAATATGTCATATGTACAATTATAGAAGTCTATGGGCCACACTGCAAATTTAATGGAAATAGGATAGGGATAACACTCCTGAACCCTGGAAAGGTTGTAGGTTGTTAGTCATTTTCTCCAGGATATGATATTGTTTACACATACTATTGGGGAATGAAGGTCAGTGTCAAAAGTGTGAACTTGGAAATCGCTTCTATGGTAGCCCTCACAGCACGGTAATTTACTAACTGTGAAGATTTTTCATTCATATTGCAAATGCAATGGATGTGAAATGAGCACTATGAGGACCAGTGAATGGGTGACACTCCTGTGGGCAGCACGTGGGACAGATGTGTACTCCTTACCACAGATCTCAGGCACCACAGTAATAACAGGCGGGCCATGATGATGTTTCAGACTGTTGGACATGATGACAGTCCCACTCTAGGTCCTTATGAATGTGGGGGTGGCTTCTCTGCCAAGTGTACACTTACCCCAGTCAATGACCGTGTGGCTTCCAAAGGCCAGAAGGACTTCTGCACTTGCTGTGGTGATAAGAGGCCTCTCCTTGCTGAAGCCTGGCATCTCTGTCTCTAGTAATGGATTCTGAATATAAGACCTGACTCAGTGCTGGATACTGCACAAAGGACCCAGACATTTTGTTGGGATATCTGCACTCAGCCTCCTGAACATCCAGCCTTGTGTTTGTCTCTGTTTTTGTATATAATTTTTCCTTTTAATCATGTAGTTTTTAACAGGGCTCACTGCTCTTCCCTTTGCCTTTAGGATCGCCCTGTGCTATGAGCCAGTGTGGTACTCTCTGCAGTGAGTCCTGGCTACATTGGGGCTCTCTGGTCACTTTGGTCACTGCATCTGCTTTGTTTCTGACATACAGCACTCCACTTGGCATCGGCTCTTTCCCCTTCTCCTTCCTCAGTCCTGCTGGAAGCGCACAGGAACACCAATCCCACCACCGTCCCTGACCTTCAGCAAAAGTCACCCTTGAGCTGTTGGAGATGCTTCTCATCCATTCTTTCCTCTCGGGCTCCATAGAGCCTGGTGGACTGCACACTTTCCTGCCCTTTCATACTGTGTCCACCCTGGCACATTCACTTCTCTGAGCCTTTGATCCCCTCCTCTACCACCTGCCTCAGAAGTTCTGGATTTTCTCTTTCATGCCATGTGGGCCAGGCCTTCTCCAGGATTCCAAGACCCATCAAAGTGGTAGATCAGCAGCATCTCCCTGGCCTTGCTAAATCCTGTGAATTCTCCTTTCTGCAGCTTTGGGTTCTGTGTTGGCCTTATGAGCAGAGTAGAGATAATGTTATGTGGTTTCTCTGCTTGCTCAGCCTGTAGGTGGTGTTGGGGGCCAGGGGTGCCTTCCTGCTCTACCAACCCAGCCCGGCAGCTTTACTCGGCTCTCACATAAGTGGGGGGAGGAGGTAATGGGTCTTCTCCAGAACCTGCCCTCACCTGCATTTTCCTTCACAGACACTCACTCTCTTTTCTACAACTTCACCGTCGATCGTCACCCCAGTCCTGGAGAGCCGTGGTGTGTGGTTCAAGGCCAGATCGATGGGAATTTTTTTCTCTCCTATGACTGTGGTGGCACCAAGATCCAATCCACAAGTCCACTGGGAGAGGAGGTGAAAACTACGAACACTTGGGAAACACAGACAGAACCACTGAGAAACATCGGGGACTTCCTCAAGGGGCAATTGCCTGACATTATACCGGAAAAACACACGGCCAGAGGTGAGTTCAATTCAATTCAGTTCAGTCGCTCAGTCGTGTCCCACTCTTTGCAACCCCGTGGACTGAAGCACGCCAGGCTTCCCTGTCCTTCACCAACTCCCAGAGGTTGCTCAAACTCATGTCCATCAAGTCAAACTCATGGCCATCGAGTCCAGGGGTGAGTTAGGAAGTCCAAATACTGAAGGGGCTGCATCCATTGTTTATGGGTAAAAAATTCAATTGGGTATGGGTCCTTCCCTAGTAGTCCAGTGGAAGGAGCAGGCCTTGGAGGAGAGAACACGGCCAGATTACCTGGGCCCAGGGAAGGTGGACCAAGGTGAGGCAAAGAATTTGTCAAGTCCAAGGCTGAGCTCTTTCTTTTCCTTGGTGGAGTCAGGCCCTCTGACCCTGCAGGCCAGGATGACGTGCCAGTGTGAAGAGGATGGACACATCAGTGGATCCTGGCAGTTCGGCTTCAATGGAGAAATGTGCCTCCGCTTTGATTCAGAAAATGGACACTGGACAGAGGTTCATTCTGGAGGGAGGCGGATGAAGGAGAAGTGGGAGAAGGACAGAGCTGTGACCGACTTCTTCAAGAACGTCTCCATGGGAGACTGTCAGGCTTGGCTTCAGGATTTTATAGTGTGCTGGGAGAAAATGTTGAAGACCTCAGGTAAGTGAGACGAGTATAAGGAAGTGGTAGTCCACCCAAGGTGATATGGACCCAATGTCTGTGTGTGCATGTGTGTATCTGTGTGTGTCTGTGTGTGTCTGTGTGTATGTGTGTTTTGGCAAAGTGATCCATCTAAAGTGAGCTGTTCCTGAAACATGGATGGACCTAGAGAGTGTCATACTGAGTGATCTAAGTCAGAAAGAGAAGGAGAAATATCATATGACATGCCTTATATGTGGAATCTAAAAAGAAACAGTACAAAAAACTTAGAAAACAGAAAGAGACTCACAGACTTAGAAAACAAGCTTATGGTTACCTGGGGGAAGGGATAGTTAGGGACTCTGGGAAGTTCATGTACACGTGCTATATGTAAAATGGATAACCAACAAGCTCCTACTGAATAGCACATGGAACTCTACTCAGTGTTATGTGCCAGCCTGGATGGGAGAGGGGTTTAGGGGAGAAGGGGTACATGTGTATCTATGGCTGAATCCCTTCACCGTTCACCTGAAACTATCATAGCACTGTTAATGGCTGTACCCCAATTAACAATGTTTTTGGAGTGAATAAAAATAAAATAAAAGAATGTAAAAAAATAAATTTAAAAAGTGAGTAGCTCCTGGGAGAACAATGATCCGGGATGCTCTGTCATCCTCGTTCCCTTTCCACCTCCTGATGTCCTTTCCTCACAGAACAGGCATTTGGATGACTGAACATGGAGTTTTGCTGATCCAAATCCTGTAGACATCTTTTTTATTTCTGGGATTTATTTCTCACTGTACCCTCATTCCAGAATCTTCTTTTAAATGTCACCAATTCTACTTCGGAAAACTGTCAATACCACCTCTGCTGTCAGCTCCTGAGGACTCCATCCTCAGGTCACTGTCTCTGATGTCACAGCAGGACTGAGTGGCTGTGTTGGAAACCTTGCTCCCCCATTAGCTGTCAGAGCCCCGTAAGGACTGGGCTCCTCCCTTCCCCCATCTCACCTGAGGATCTATCACAGGGGCCTCCATGTGATGGGTACAAGCTGTCTGCACCCATCTAGGGGTACCTAGGGTACCTGAATTCTAGGGGTACCTGAATCAGGGGGCCTGAGGAGGCATCTGGTGAGTTTGGTCTGGACAAAGGATTCACTCTTACTCTCCTTGCAGCATCACCGACCACAGTCCCCCAACCAGCAATCACATAACCAAGATCATCCTTGGAGTTCTCACCGGTTTCATCATAATAAGCATCGTAGCGTGGATCATTCACAAGAACAGGTACTGAGGGCAGAATTCAGAGGGAAGGCAGGGGCACAGGTCCTGTCGTGAGGCTGGGGACCCGGTGACTCCCAGCCAACCCCTCCCCTCACTGAACCTCCTCACCCTGGAAATGAGCCGGGGGATAAGACCCCGTATCATCTGAGAGCAGAACTCGACAAGCTCAGCCCTGAGTTCTGAGAGGTCCCCGCTGTCAGGTGACATTGTGAAAAGGGAGGCGCCTTCACTAGGCTGAGGGCCTATTGATGCTTAAAGGGTTCAGCCAAGTCCCCTGACTGAGCACAGACTGCTGGCTGGCAGAGCCCCGGTAGGTGGTGTGAGAACAGTAGGCACTCAGGGCGAAGGCAGGACTCACGGGGGCTGAGAGCAGCATGGGGGCTCCACATGATGTGTCAGCGAGGAGGGGACCTACCCAGGGGCCCAAGATGAGAGGGGCCGGGCTCTCATCCCAGGAGGAAGGGGTGGGAAGGCCTTTGCAGACCCAACTCCAAAGGCCTGTTCTCACAGGAAGTGGCTTAGGGTCACAGCAGGCAAGGCAGGAGCCCCACAGCAGAGACTGTGGGAAGGGCTGAGGCCAGGCCTGTGCTCCTGGAGCAGCAGCAGTTCTGTCTCAGCCTGTGGCCTCTTGGGGACCCAGAGACTCCATCACTGAGTGATATTGCCTTGAGCAGAGGTGCCTGGGGATGGGTGGGGCTGAGCTGGGGTGGAGGCGCCCAGCTGAGCTGCACCAGGAAGAGATGGGGGGCCACGGACCCTGGTCCTGAGGGCTGTCAGTTGCTGGCTCAGAGGCTGCAGGGCAACGAAGGAAGGAGGTTTGCCTGCAGCCCCTTAAGGCTGTCAGAAAGCAAGGCCCCTCATCTGGGGACCTACTCTCTGGTACTTAGGCACCCCCTTGGGAGGATCTGGACCTGAGTAAAGGAAGCAGGTTGATTCCTCACTGGCTCCAGTCCTGAGCCTAACCAGGGGGTGTCAGGGCCTGGGTGACTCAGTGATACAGGAAAGAAGGAGGAGGTGAGAACAAGCTGCTGGGCCTGGGGTGGGGGTGCGGGTAGAGGACATAGAAGCCCCTCAGTGAGGAAGGAGCTGGATGGGGGCTGGGGAGGGGCAGCCCCAGGAAAGTGGCAGGAATTCCTCAGCTTCCTGGACCAAGGCCTCTTTCTTTTCTGCAGGAGACAGTGCTCCCAGGAAGCCCCTGACAGGTGCTCTGTTGGCCTCAGGACTCAGTCTTTGCTTGGCTGCTTTTGTTCTCCTGCGTTCACTTTAAAGCCAAGAGATCAGACCTTAGGAATCCCAAGTCTGTCTACCAGTTATGATGACACAGTGGCTGCACCATCTCGAGTCTCTTGTCACATCTAATGAGCATCCTCCTCAACATCTCTATTTTTATCAAATCTCCTTTCCCACTTCCTCTTGGTGTTGAGTGATGCAATCTCTGCACTGATACTTTCAACTACTTGAACAAGAGATCACCACAAACATAACACTTTCAATCTTCTAGTTTTTGGAAAATTAGACTTTTCCCTGCATCGTGACCTTATTCTTAAAAATGATGATATTGCTGGAAAAATACATCTGCTATTACAGGACTCAGTCTATATCCAGAGAAACAACTTCATTATATTTTCAAAGGAATAAAATTTTACATTGACTGGTTCCCTTCATAGTTGGTGCTGAGTCATGTTCGACTCTTTGCGACCCCATAGACTGTAGGCCACCAGGCTCCTCTGTCCATGGGATTTCCCAAGCAAGAATACTGGAGTGAGTTGCTATTTCCTTCTCCAGGGGATCTTCCTGATCCAGGGATCAAACTCATGTCGCCTGTGTCTCCTGTATCTCTTTCGTTGGCTGATTCTTTACAACAAGTGCCACCTGGGAAGCCTTTATAGTGATTCTTAAGTCAACATCTCTATATTGCAGAAAAGTTAAGTACTTCATGCCTGTTTTCTAATCCAGGAGAAAAGTCATGGTATGTCTCCATTCCTCCACATTATGGGATTAAATAAAACCAGTGATAATGCTTTATTTCTTGTGGAAACAGAGAATTTAAGGATCATTCCTAAAGTAACATGCAGTCCAGCTGTGAAGTGATCCTTAAATTCTCTGGATTTTTAAATGTATATATCACCATATCCCAACAGTAGGTCTGTGTTCACCCTACTATGCAGCCATCCGAGTGTTAGTTCCAGGATGGAAAACATACTCTAAAAGCCATGTAGATAGAGGCCAACCTCAGAGATACTGTAGGCTGGCTTCCAGACCAGGGCAATAAATTAAATTTCACAATAAAGGGAATTTCCACTGCACATAATACTGTGTTGACATGGAAGTCTGTTAAGTGTGCAATACCTTTATGTCTAAATAAACAATGTACAGACCTTAACACACAACACTTTGTTTCTAAAATAAAATATGTTGAGCATCGTCTGAGCCTCCAGGGAGTCACCATGTTTTTGCTGGTCGAGGGTCCTGTCTCAGTGTCTGTGGCTGCTGACTAATTAGGGTGGTGGTTGCTGAGGGTTTTGGTGGGTAGCGCAGTTTCTGAAAAGACAGCAATGACATTTGCCACATCAATCGACTCTTCCTTTCACAGAATTCTCCCAGCATGCAATGCTCTTTGACAGCGTTTTACCCATAGTAGAACTTCTTTCAAATTGGAGGTAATCCTCTCAAATCCTCCTCCTGCCTTTTCAACTACATTTATTCTAAACTTAAAATAGTCTAAGTCCTTTGTTGTCATTTCAACAATCTTCACAGAATCTTCACCAGGAGGAGGTTTTATATCAAGAAACCACTTTGCTCATCCGTTAGACTCAACTCTCATTTATTCCAATTTTATCATTAGATTGCAACCATCAGTCCCATCTTCACATTAGGCTCCACTTCCAATTCTAGCTCTCTTGCTATTTTCACCACATCTGTAGTTACTTCTTCAAAAGCGAACTCTTGAACCCCTCAAAGTCATCTAAGAAAGTTAAAATCAACTTCTTCTAAATTTCTATTAATGTTGAAACTTCAACCTCTATTCATGAATCATGAATGTTTTGGGTGGAACTTATAATCATGAACTCACTTTAGAAAGTTTTCAATTGACCTTGCCCAAATCCATCAGAGGAAACACTATTTGTGGCAGCTATAGCCTTACAGAGACTATTTCCTAAACACCACGACTTGAACATCATGACTACTCCTTGATTCGTGGGCTGCAGAACGTATGCTGTGTTCAGATCAGATCAGTTGCTCAGTCGTGTCCAACTCTTTGCGACCCCATGAATCGCAGCACGCCAGGCCTCCCTGTCCATCACCAACTCCCGGAGTTCACCCAGACTCATGTCCATCGAGTCAGAGATGCCATCCAGCCATCTCATCCTCTGTTGTCCCCTTCTCCTCCTGCCCCCAATCCCTCCCAGCATCAGAGTCTTTTCCAATGAGTCAACTCTTCACATGAGGTGGCCAAAGTACTGGAGTTTCAGCTTTAGCATCATTCCTTCCAAAGAAATCCCAGGGCTGATCTCCTTCAGAATGGACTGGTTGGATCTCCTTGCAGTCCAAGGGACTCTCAAGAGTCTTCTCCAACACCACAGTTCAAAAGCATCAATTCTTCGGCGCTCAGCCTTCTTCACAGTCCAACTCTCACATCCATACATGACCACAGGAAAAACCATAGCCTTGACTAGATGGACCTTTGTTGGCAAAGTAATGTCTCTGTTTTTGAATATGCTATCTAGGTTGGTCATAACTTTTCTTCCAAGGAGTAAGTGTCTTTTAATTTCATGGCTGCAGTCACCATCTGTAGTGATTTTGGAGCCCCAAAAAATAAAGTCTGACACTGTTTCCACTGTTTCCCCATCTATTACCTGTGAAGTGGTGGGACCAGATGCTGTGTTAGCAGGTGTGAAAACAACGTGAGTCTCATTGTACTTCTCCATCAGGGCCCTTGGGTGCTTTCTCAATGAACAGTGATATCTTGAAAGGAATCTTTTTTGGGAGCAGTAGGTCTCAACAATGGATTTAATATTTTTGGTAATCAGTGTTGTAAACAGATATGCTGTCATCTTGACTTTGTTGTTCCATTTGCAGAGCACAGGCAGGGCAGGTTTAGCATAATCCTGAAAGTCACTAGGATTTTCAGAAGGTAAGTGAGGCTTGGCTCCAACTTCAAGTCACCAGCTGCATTAGCCCCTAACAAGAGAGTCAGCCTATCCTTTGAATCTTTGAAGCCAGGCACTGTCTTCTCCTTGCTAGCTATGCAAGTCCTCAGGGGCATCTTCTTCCAATAGAACACTCTTTTCTCTACACTGGAAAGCTCTAATTTAGGATAGCCATCTTCAGAGATTATTTTATTAGATCTTCTGGATGACTTGCTGCAGCTTCAGCATCAATCCTCTCTCTTCCACTTTATGCGCTTTATGTTAGGAAAATGGCTTCTTTCCTTAAAACTCATGAACCAACCTCTTCCGGCTTTCAACTCTTTTTTCTGCAGCTTCCACACCTCCTTCAGCCTTTGTAGACTTGAAGAGAGCTAGGGTCTCGCTCTGGATTAGGCTGTGGCCTAAGGCAGTGTTGTGATCTTTCCTCCAGTCCACTGAAAGATTCTCCATATCACCAGTAAGGCTGTTTTGCTATCTTCTCCTTTGCGTGTTCACTGGAGGAGCACTTTTGATTTCCTTTAAGAACATTTCCTTTGCTTCACAACTTGACTATTAGGGGGAAGAGGGCTAGTTTCTGGCCCATCTTGGCTTTGACGTGCCTTCTTTAAAAGCTTAACCATTTCTATCTTTGGATTTAAAGTGAGAGAGGCATGATTCTTCCTGTCAATGGGACATGTAGAGGTAATGTTATTAATTGGCCTAATTTTGATATTGCTGTGTCTCAGGGATTCAGGAGTTTCAGGAGAAGATGGGCGGGTCAACGGAACAGTTAGAACACACACACATATCGGATGGCAATGTGCCCATGATTCCTGGCACCCCAAAACAATTAAAATACTAACATGAAAGATCATTGATCACACAAAGGCAAAAATCAAGATGGCCAAGTAGGACGCCCTGAGCTCCACTCTCCCATGAACACACCAAAACTACAGCCACATACAAAACAGCTGTCTTTCCGAGAAAATGACCGACCTGACACCAGCAGAACATCCCCTCTATAACCAAAATAGAGAAAGAACCACGCTGAGAAGGGCAGGAGCAGAAAAGAAGGGATCTAGTTGGGACCCTTTGGCCAGGTACTCTCAAACGGAGAGGTCATCACAAACTGGAGCATTCTGCCTAAGGAGCAGGAGGTTTTGGCCCTACATCAGGCACCCCAGCCCTGGTGCAGTGCTGGAAGAAGCAGCCCCATGCCCCCACTCCCCCACCCCCATTTTAGAAACCAAGAGGGTTTATGATCTGGAGTACTGGAGGACTATGGGAAATGGAGACTCCACTCTTACAGACCATGGGCACAGAATTGCTTGCTCCCTGTCCCAGCACAGAGTCAGCAGATTGCAAAGTGTCTGGTGCTCTGGCCAGCGTTTGGAGACGATGCCTAGCATTGGCTGGGGCTCACAGCCAGCAGAGCTCCAGACAGGAGACTCCCCACAATCCATTCCCCCACCAAAACACACACAGACACACAGGGAGAAGCCAAAGCTTGGCTCTAGCCAATCTTTCAGCTCTGCCCCACCTCCATGTGATGCCAGCCCAGGCTAAGACAATCTCTGCAGGTCCCTGGGATCCTGATGAGTTGTGTGACTGCATTGCCACACACAGCCTTATCTGGTAGAAGCCCTGACTCACACCAGTCTGGCACCATGCTCTACCTTGGGTCACCCAGCTGCCCCCCACGGAGAGCAGCAAATTCTGTGAATCAACAGGTGCAAAGGAGGCAAGAAGGTTCTCAACTGACTCACTAAAGTCTCTGTGTGGGACGGACCTATGCTGAGAGGCTGGTTGGAGGACAAGAGACCCACAAGTGTGGGCAGGACTCAGGGTTGGGTGGGGCAAGAGCTTGGTGGGGCCAGGTGAGCTGTGTGGGGAGACACTCCCTTATGAAGGGCTGGGGGCGGGAGCCTGGGTTGAATCCCCTGGAGGAGGCAACCCGGAAGCGCCTGGTAGACTCAGACCACAGGGAGGAAGGACTGGGAGAACAGGAGGAAGTCAGAGGCTGCCATCAGAGATGGGCCAGGTTGGCCCCGTGTGAGGAGTGTAGGGCCCAGGGACCTGGGCACCCAGACTCACCCCAGGCATGTCCCTGATGCCCGGCCTCACCCCAGATCCCCAGGCGTGAGGTCAGAGGTGGAGGGCTACAGAGATTGGAAATAGTACCTGAAGCAGTTTCACGGATGTGGACTATAGATACCTCCAGAAACAGGAATCTAGACAAAATTCTGACTCTGCTAGTTTCTTCTCTTGACATGCCTCAATTTACACATTTGTAAATGGGAAAAGCTACCTACGGGAATGAAGAGAGGCTAAACATTCATTTAGGACCTGAGGAGATCATGCAGGTAACCCTGAATTTGTACATGCTGAGGACTCGCCAACCCCCGTCTCAGGAGTTGTTGTTTAGTCACTAAGTCGTATCTCTGTGGTCCTGTGGACTGTAGCCCGCCAGCCTCCTCTGTCCATGGGATTTCCTCAGGCAAGAATATTGGAGTGTGTTGCCATTTCCTCCTGCATGGGATCTTCCCCATCCAGGGATGGAACAGACATCTCCCACATTGACAGGCGGATTCTTTACCGCTGAGCCACCTGGGAAGCCCCTTATCAGGTGTTAGTGCCGCTAAAAACACACAAGGACCACGGGGATCCAGAGAAGGGATGGATAGAAGAAAGGTGAGGGACAGATCACTGAACTTTTGAGGAACATCAGTCCCACAGAGGGTGTGGGGAGCCTGGGGGAGCCCCCAGGAGAGACTCCAGTGGGAGGACTCTGGGGACTGATTCCCTTCTCCACTGGCCAACCAGGCTCCTCCCCAAGGGTGGGTCACCCCGGGGCTCCAGGTGGCAAGGGCTGCTGGCACCAACTTCAGTCGTGCTTCCTGGTCCTGCTTCTGCTGCCCAACTGTGTCCACGAAGCGCAGCGTGGTGAGTTCCCAGTGAACCTGCTGAGAGAAGGCGGGGATGATGCATCATAACCAGAGAGCGGGACCCGAGCTGGCCTTGGTTAGAAAGCCCACGGGCGTGGTGTTGCCTACGCCTCCTCCTCCTCAATCCTTAGGTGAGCTCCTTCCCTTGTTGGCACCTGCTGGGCTGGTTGGCCACTTTCAGGCCAGCAAATGGGCAAACTTGTTGAAATAGCAATGCTCACACAATGGGAGGTGGGGAGGCGAGAGGACAAGGAGAGCATGGCAGGAAACACTGCCATCCCTAAGCTCCCAGCCCCTCAGCCATGCCTCCAGGAGTGGGAGCCCTGTAGCAGGGATGGGACAGGCGACCTTCCTGTGGGGAGGAACCGGGACACCCCCTGAAAAGCACACACCACTGATCTCATCTGTTCACACAAACTCTTCTCCTCCACACGACCCCCTGCCCTTGACTCCCAGGCCACTTTACCAGCTATAAACCACTGTGCCACCCCAGGCTCTCCCTTCCCCAGACACATCCCCTTAGTGGTCACAGCTCCTCCCCCGCAGCTCACTAAGTTCATTCCACATCTTTGCATCCCGAGAAGCCCAGGGCCTCCGATACCTTCCCACCTGTGAAGGGACACGAATCACACTCTCCACCACTGGCATCCTATCCCCTTGCCTGAGGACTTACCCCAGCAAAAGCCTCCCAGCCTGGTCCTCAGGAGGGTCGGGAGATCATCGCCCAAAGTGTGACACGGGGCCTGAGGGTGAGGAGGGGCACCCCCACTTCTACCCTTGGGTCCCACATTCATATCGTCCACAAATCATGGAGATGGCAGCCTATAGTGGTTATTGATTAAGACAGGAGCTGGAGAACTCTTCTACAAAGACAATAAATCCGTTCGTCTCTTCAGGCCTTTTGGAGTCTGTCTCTGTGCACCTCCAGGTTTGTGGTGCAACAACAGGCAAAGACAACGTGAAAAACCAAAGGAATCCCTCTGACCACTGCCCTGGTTTGCGAACTCCAGCACTGGGTGACTCATCACCTGGGCAATTATCCAGGGGCTCCCTCAGCTGCCTGTTTATGAGTCACAGCCCTGCCCTGTCCTGCCTTGTAGCCTCTGTTGGTGGGAATGTGATAGGAGGGTGGGTCCTGCAGTTACAGGCTAAGGTCCCCCTCCTCTGCTGTAGAGTGGCTTCCTCGGTCCAAGGGGCCACGGGGACCCTGTGTAACCACAGAGGTGAGCAGAGGACAGGGAGGTACCACAGTTCTGCTGTCAGGTCTTGGTCCCCTGCCTGTCATCTTATCTGTTCCCTGTGGCCCTGCTTATGCCAAACCACACAATCACTTCTATCCTATGACAGCTGGCCTCTCAGTAATGATTACGGAGTGGATGAACCCAGTTCATCAAGACTGGAGGTCCCTTCTCTACCAGACTCAGGACCATAACAGGAGCCATGTTTAAATGTTAGGCTTTCCCCACTACAAGTGGTGTGGCCATGCCTCTGACCCTGTGGGGCTGGGTTGTGATGCTCTGATTAGGATGTCACAAGCTGTCCCTGGGTGAGGGCATGGCAACCCACACTGGTATTCTTGCACAGAGAATCCCACGGACAGAGGGACCTGGTGGGCTACAGTCCATAGGGTCGCAAAGAGTCAGACATGACTGAAGTGACTTAGCAGGCAGGCAGGTTACCTCTGGCACGATTTCCCCAGCTGGATGGACTTCTGTGTCATGGGTGCTACAGGGTCCTAGGGTCCCAGTGGCAGTTCCCACCACACTCTTTCCTTCATGTCCTTCCCATGAACACCTTCCACAGCTGAGTTGAGCAGTTACAGAGGCCTCTGGTCTGCAAACCCTGAAATATTTAGTGTCTGGCCATTGATAGAAATGCTTTATACCAGGCAGATATAAAAAGAAGATGTGAAGGGATCACAGCCCTGCATGCTTTCAGGCCATGGTTGTCACTAATCTCTGTCATTTTACCCAGAAAAGGGTGGTCTTGCAACATTCTCTTTGTAGCAATGGAAAGGCAATATGAGAACGTACTCGTACTTCTCAACTATGGCAGCCTTCACCCCATTCCTAACTACAGAGACTTTTCCATCACTGGTTCAAATCTGGAAAATGTGAAATAACCACTGTGTGGGTCTTCACACACTGTGATACCCCTATAAGCAGGATGCAGGATGGTTATATATTCAGTACCCTGCATTTCATGCATCACATTGATAACAGCAGGGCAGCGATGATGCTTCAGATCCCTGGACATGATGTGAGTCACACACTGGATCCATAGGAATGTGGGATGGCTTCTGCTTCCCAGTGTGCACTTACCTGAGTCAATGGCCATGTGGCTTCCAAGGATGGGGAAGGCCAGAGGACTGCTGCACTGCGCTTGCTATGGTGATAAGAGGGCCCTCTTGCTGGAAACTGGCATCTCTCTCTAGTAATGGATTCTCTCTTCTGATAACTGTCTCAGTTCTAGAAACTGAGCAAAGTATCCAGACAAGCTGTTGGGATGGCCATTTTCAGCATCCTGATCATCCAGCTTGTGTTCTATTTTCTTTCGTTTCTGGGGTTTTTGACTTTTTGGTCAGCTGCCTGGCTTTGGGGATCTTAGTTCCCTGACCAGTGATCAACCCGGGCACCTGGCAGCGAAAGCCCAGAGTCCTAACCAGTGGAGCCCCAGGGCATTCCCTTGTCTCATTCCTTTCAGTCATGCAGTTTGTGTCTAGGTTGGCCGCCCATCCAGGGTGTTTGCCTCTAGGATCGCCCTGTGCTGGGAACCAGAGTCACACTCTGCAGTCAGGACCTGGCAGCCGTCCCGTCTCTCTACTCATATCAACCATTGCACCTGCTTTGTTCCTGACACGGTGCATCCCCACCTGGGATCTGCATATGTTCAACCCCTATTTCTGCTGGAAGCCCAGTGGAGACACCATCTCGGAGCAGCATCCTGACCTTTAGCAAAAGCCCTTCTGTGTTACTGACCAGTGCTCCTGGACTCGATCAATAGAAGTTGGTAAAAGGCCAGACAAATTCAGGGGGAAAGAAGCTTTATTGGGACTCATGAGGGAGCAAAAACAAGTAACATATTCCCTTGCTGGCTCCAGAGGCGGGGGAAGCCAGTCCCACATATGAGATGAGGGTGAGGGCAGATCCTGGGTTCAGGCCAGGGGGTGACCTGGGTGGTTTGTTCCCCCTTGGTGGTGCTGTGTGCAGGGATCATGACCAGTACCCTGCTTTTGCGCCTGGCTGCTCTGAAATTGCCTTGGGTTTTTGGTCTTTTTGTATCTTGTTGTTATTTGCCCCAACTGCACGTGGATGCAATTATTTTTAGCCCCTTACAATTTCTTTGTATTTTGATGCTTGATGTGACTTTTGTCCAAGTACACTCACTGCAGCAAACTGTCCCAGCCTGTCTCATTCCCCACTGAGGGGTTCTACACCCTTAATCTTAAGGCTTAAGGGGCTGACGCTTTCTTCTATCAAAACTTCTCCCTGCTGGACAGGGACCACTGAACTGAGCCCCTCAAGGTGCAGAAGTCCCTCACAAGGACCTACATGGATCTGGGCCACCCTCCACTGGAACGGGCTATATTCCTTGAGCCACCATGAGTGTTATTTCAAACTGGTAGATCTTACAGACACAAAGTCAATCAAAGGTTAAATAAACAAGGACTAGAAAGGAAAGAACAACAATAGCCATTAAAGGGCCTAGAAAGGGAATGAACCAGGTTAACTTTGGAAGGACTTTCTTTTTTTTTTTAAACTCTTGGCAGAGGCGAAATCTCCCATGACAAAATTGTGAAGCCCCCCTACCTGTATATTTAAGGTGCATAGTTACACCTTAATATAAGGTGTAGTAATATAAGGTGTATATTTCCTTAATATTGATCTCAGAGAGACAGTTGTGAGTGGTGCTAAAGAGGGATCTTAGTTTCCTGCCCAGAAATTGAACCTGGGTAGCTTGGTGTAAAATGAGGAATTCTAGACACTAAACACCAGGGGCGAGATGCAAAGTTCCCTTGGCTCTTACCATCTTTGAAAGCAAGAATGTTTCAAGGAGGCAAAAACTGTAAAAATAGATACCAAAGTTATTACTGGAGGCATACAGAAATAGTTTGTTTATTTAAGACAGAAGCAAGGCGGAAATATACACCCAGAGAGGAGTGCAGGAGTTCTGAATGAGCAGCACAAAGAAGCTAGGCTAGGGATTTAACATACACATACAGGGCTTCCCTTGTAGCTCAGTCAGTAAAGAATCTGCCTGCAGTGCAGGAGACCCGGGTTCAATCCCTGGGTTGGGAAGATCCCCTGGAGAAGGAAATGGCAACCCACTCCAGTATCCTTGCCTGGAAAATCTCATGGACAGGAGTCTGGTGGGCTGCAGTCCATGGGGTCGCAAAGAGTCGGGCACGACTGAGCGACTAACACTTACTTACTTACTTACTTACTTACTTACATGTCTCTATCTTCCCTGGTGGCTCAGTTGGTAAAGAATTTGCCTGCAATGCAAGAGACCCAGGTTCAATCCCCGGGTCGTGAAGATCCCCTGGAGAAGAAAATGGCAACCCATTCCAGTACTCCCTTGCCTGAAGATTTCCATGAACAGACGAGCTGGCAGCTTACAGTCCATGGGATCCCAAAGAGTCAGACATGACTGTGTAACTAACCTTCTTTCACTTTCACTTCCATACATGCATCTTTTCTTCCCCAGCTCCCCTCCCATCCCCACCCAGGCTGCCACATAACATTGAGCAGAGTTCTATGTGCTATACAGTAGGTCCTTGCTGGTTATCCATTTTAAATAAATCAGTGTGTGCATGTTGATCCCAGATGCCCTAACTATCCCTTCCCCCCATCCTTTCCCCCTGGCAACCATAAATTCATTCTCTAAGTCTGTGAGTCTCCTTCTGGTTTATAAGTAAGAGCACTTGTATCACGGCTTTTTGGATTCTGAGTGTGAAGGACGTCAGAAGGTGTTTCTGCTCCTCTGTCTGACGTATAGCGTTCAATATGACACTCTCCAGGTCCATCCATGTTGCTACATAGGGCATTATTTCATTCTTTCTGAGGCTGAGAAATACTGCCCTGTGTATATGTCCCACATCTTCTTTGCCCATTCATCTGTGGGTGACGTGTAGGTGGCTTCCAGGTCCCGGCTACTGTGAGCAGCACTGCCGTGAACACAGGGTGCACGTGTCCTCTCAGACCATGTGTCCTCAGAATCGCCAGGTACGTCGAATCCCACAAGATGGACAAAGGGTGAAACGTCATGACCTCTCTTGTGGCTTAGAAAACAAAAATCTTAAACACTTCAAGTTTTCTGGAGTACTGAGATTTTTATTTAAATAGCACAAAGGCAATGGCACCCCACTCCAGTACTTCTGCCTGGAGGATCCCATGGATGGAGGAGCCTGGTGGGCTGCAGTCCATGGGGTCGCTGGAGTCAGACACGACTGAGCGACTTCACTTTAACTTTTCGTTTTCGTGCATTGGAGAAGGAAATGGCAACCCACTCCAGTGTTCTTGCCTGGAGAATCCCAGGGATGGGAAGCCTGGTGGGCTGTCATCTATGGGGTCGCACAGAGTCGGACACGACTAAAGCGACATAGCAGCAGTATCGGTAGCAGCATAATAAATAGGCTTCCCCAGTGACTCAGATGGTAAAGAATCCGCCTGTCAATGCAGGAGCACAGGAGACGCGGGTTCAATCCCTGAGTTGGAGAGGTCCCCTGAGAAGGAAACAGCAACCCACTTCAGTATTCTTGCCTGGAGAATCCCATGGACGGAGGAGCCTGGCGGGCTACAGATCATGGGGTCACAAAGAGTTGGACCCGACTGAGTGACTAACACTTTCACTTTAAGCGTAATAAATTGTTAAGGGAAATAGTCATAAATAAAACTTTCTTCTATTGAAAATAGGCTGAGGTGATTTCTCCAGACACAGAGAGAATCCCTGAGTCCTGTAATAGCAGATGGTAGTTTTCTTGCAATATCATTTGCAAGAACGAGGTCACAAGGCAGAGTCTAATTATCCACAAACTAGAATAGGATGAAAAATGTCCTGTTTGTGGAGATTTCTTCAAAGACTTGAGCATTTCCGTGTAGAAATTCCATCACTTAGCACCAGGAGAAAGTGGTGAAATAAATTGTTTCTGGTTGTTTTTTTTTTTAGAGATGCTGAATAGGATTTCCCCAAATGTGATAAAGCACATGAGGTGATGCATCTACTGTGTCACCGTAACCAGAAAACAGTCTCAGGATTCATGGGGTCTGATCTCCTGGATCTAAAGTGAAGAGCAGGAGAGAGGCAGACAGAGCATCTGTTGCGCTTCCTGGGAGTACCGTCTCCTGCAGAAAAGAAAGAGGCCTTGGTCCAGGAGGCTGAGGAACTCCTGTCACTTTGCTGGGGTTGCCCCTCCCCAACCCCTCCTCCAGCCCCACCCTCACTGAGGGGCTCCTCTGTCCTCCACCCCCACCCCCACCCCAGGCCCACCAGCTTCTTGTCACCTCCTCCTTCCTTCCTGCATCACAGAGTCACCCCAGGCTCTAAAACCCCCTGCTTAGGCTCAGGACTGGAGCCAGTGAGGAATCAATCGGCTCCCTTTACTCAGGTCCAGATCCTCCCTGAGGTGGGCCTAAAGGACCAGGGAGCAGGTCCCTGGAGGAGGGATCTTGCTTCCTGATGGCCTTCAGGGGCTGCAGGCAAACCTCCTTCCTTCGCTCCCCTCCAGCCTCAGAGCCAGCAGCTGACAGCTTTCAGGACCAGAGTCCCTGCCCCCCATCTCTTACTGGTCCCTCCCAGCTGTGTACCTCCACCCCATTTCAGGCCCACCCATCCCCAGGCACCTCTGCTCAAGGCAGGACCCCTTAGTGATGGAGGCTCTGGGTCCCCAGGAGGTTGGTGACATGCAGGCCACACTGAGTCAGACCTGCTGCTGCTCCAGGAGCACAGGCCTGGCCTCAGCCCTTCCCACAGTCTCTGCTGTGGGGCTCCTGCCTTGCCTGCTTGACCCAGGCCACTTCCTGTGAGAACAGGCCTTTGGAGTTGGGTCTGCAGTTCTTGCTCTCGGGTCATATGTGATCTTATTCACCGGCTCATTTTCAGGGTGAGGAGGTTCAGTGAGGGGCAGAGGTTGGCTGGGATTCACCTTCCCCGGCCTCACACCAGGCTCTGTGCCCCTGCCTTCCCTCTGAATTCTGCCCTCAGTACCTGCTCCTGGAAAGGACTCAGCCCAGGAAGACAGTTATGATGAAACTGGTGAGGAGCATGGGGAGGATCCAGGTGATGTGCTTGATGGCTGTGGCCGAGGACTTCACTGTAGGGGGGCCCGTGGTCAGTGATGCTGCAAGGAGAATAAGGGTGAAGCCCTTGTCCAGACCCCAAACTCAGCAGATGCCGCCTCAGCCCCCCTGACCCAGGTACCCCTACTATGCAGCCTGTTTGCACCCACATGTGGAGGCCCTTGTGACAGGTCCTCAGGCGAGATGGGAGGGAGGGAGGAGCCCAGTCCCCATGGGCTCTGACAGCTAATGGGGAAGCAAGATTTCCAACAGAGTCTCTCATCCTGCTGTGACATCAGAGACGGTGACATCAGGATGGAGTCCTCAGGAGCTGACAGTAGAGGTGCTATTGACAGATTTCCAGAAGTAGGACTGGTGACATTTAAAAGAAGGCTCTGGAAAGAGGGAATATTAGTAGTCTCTGAAACATGTTTAGTGAATAGCTAACTGCAAGTTGCCTTTGAACAGTAGAAAAGGAAATACTAAATTTTATTCTTATGGCAAGGAGAGGGTCAATTTTATACTTTGGGGTCTATGTAATTTTTTTTTTTTTTTTTTTGTATCTTGTACTCTAAAAATGGTGAGAAATTTTAATCCAAACAGAGAGATAATATATCTAACTTGACTAAAATGAATAAATAAATAAAGAAAGCATAAGAATGTATTAAAAAGAAAGAAAGAAGGAATAGTAAGAATGAGACTGGAATCACAGAGATGCTCTCATGTTTAGGATCAGTGAGAATCCATGTCCAACAGTACAAAGGCCTGTGCTGTGAGGAGACACACCAGGAGGTGGAAGACGAAGGAGGATGACAGAGCATCCCTGGGCCATTGTTCTCCCAGGACAGCTCACCTCTGACGGATCATTTTCACAAACACACACACACACAGAGGGGTGGGTCCATGTCACCATGTGAGAACTACCACTTTCTCCTACTCTTCTCACTTACCTGTGGCCTTCAACATTTTCTTGCAGTGCTCCAAGAAAGCCTGAAAACAGAGCCAACAGTCTCCCCTGGAGACCTTCTTGAAGAAGTCGGTCACAGCTCTGCTATTCTCCCACTTCTGTTTCATCTCCCTCCCTCCAGGATGATGCACTCTCCAGCGTCCATTGTCCACATCAAAGGAGAGGCACAGTGGTCCATTGAAGCCAAACTGCCAGGATCCATTGATGAGTCCGTTATCTTCTCGCCAGCATGTCAGCCTGGCCTGCAGGGTCAGAGGGCCTGACCCCACCGAGGAAAAGAAAGAGCTCAGCCTCTGAGCTTGACAGATTCTTTGCCCCACCTGGGTCCACATCCCCTGGGCCCAGCTAATCTGGCCCTGGCCTCTCCTGCAACAGCTGCTCTTTCCACTGGACTACTAGGGAAGGACAATATCCTTTTTTTTTTTTTTTCCTCCCAAAAACAGTAGATGCAGCTAAGCCCCCAGTCTACTCCTCCTGCATTTGGACTTTCTATGTGTTTATGTGTTTCTCCGGTGTAACGTCAGGCATCTGCTCCTTGAGCAAGTCTCCAGTGTCTCCGAGTGTGTGAGTCGGAGACTGTGCTTCCCTGGCATTCATACTTTTCACTTCCTCTCCCAATGGACTCACGTACTTGATCTTAGCTGTACCACAGTCACAGGAGAGAAAGACCTTTTGATCAACTTCTCCTGGAACCTCACACCATGGCTGACCATCTCTGGGTCGAGAATCGATGGTGAAATTATCGGAAAGAGAACGAGGGTCTGTAAAGGCAAAACACAGTGAGGATGCGGTTGGGGAAAAAGACCCTGAGGCCCCTTCCCCCAGTTATGTGAGAGCAGAGTAAAGTGCAGGGCTGGGCTGACAGAGCAATGACACCCTACAACACACACCATACAGCCAGTGCCCCTCCTCTCCTTGTGGAAAAGGAGGAGTCCCCTGCCTGGCAAATTTCACACTTCCTGGGTGTGTCCCCTTGTCCACCAGGTCCGATCCCAGCATCATAACCTTTGCAGAGACGTGCCAGGATGCTATGCAGGAAAAGCCTAGATGACAGCGGGCTGTCAGAATCTAACTCCATGTCCTGTGAGAGATGGGGAGCCTGAGGGGATGCTCCTGAGGAAGCAGGATCACAGGCAGAGGGGCAAAGAGGTGACAGGTGAGCACAGAACCCCAAGTTGGAGAAGGAAGAGTTTATAATTACGGGTCACAGGAGAAAGACGCCACGTCCCAGTGAGGAGGGCCCTTTCATCACCACAGCAAGTGCAGAAGTCCTTCCATACTCTCCCGATGAGCCACATGGTTATTTACTGGGGCAACTAACTCCAATACTTTGGCCACCTGATGCGAAGAACTGAGTCACTGGAAAAGACCCTGATGCTGGGAAAGATTCAAGATCAGAGGAGAGGGGATGACAGAGGATGGGACAGTTGGATGCCATCACTAATGCGATATACATGAGTTTGAGTAAGCTCTGGGAGTTGGTGATGGACAGGGAAGCCTGGCGTGCTGCAGTCCATGAGGTGGCAAAGAGTCAGACATGACTGAGTGACTGAACTGAACTGGAAGTGCAGAAGGAGAAATTACTCCCACACTCATATGGGACCCAGTGTGTTACTAACACCACACACAGGAACGGTAGCATGATCATGGCCCCCGTGCTGTGAAGTGATGCTCCAAGGACCAGGCAATTAATAGACACCTGTCTCAGGTCCTGCTAGCAGTGGTTGTCTCTGGGTCCACAGATCCACTCAGTGTCCATTGCACACGTCCTGGACTTCTGACATGAATGCACAGTCTGTGTTGTTAGTAAACTGCCATGGGTGAGGTACCAGAGTCGTGGATTCCACATTCATTCTTCTCACCCTGACTCCCCATCCCCCGATAGTACATGGAGACAGTATCACTCCTGGAGGAAATAATGGAAACGAGTACCAACCTACAATCTCCCTAGGCCTGCAGAGCTCTGGTCCCTATCTTATCTCCACTGAATTACCACTGAGGTCCTAGGTTCCCTCTAATGGTACATATGACACATTTCAGGCTTCACAGACCCTAGGTCTCTGCTGCAACTGCTGTCCTGGCACAAAAGCAGTCACAATTGATGAATGATGAGTGTGGCTAGACCTGCTTCTTGGGCAGATGACCCAACAGAACCAGTGACATCATAGCTTCCTGTGTTCAGAAAGGTGCTACATGCTGTAGGTGGCATTTTACTTGGAGGCTCACAACACAGACTCCTGGTGTCCTGAAGAAAGGACATACCACTTGCAGTGAGAAAGCCCATACCATTCAGTGCGGCTCCTGGTATGGTCCTGGGGCCTGGCAGAGACGAGGCCTCTGGTCATGGAATGTCAGAGTTGCCCATCATGATCTGGGTTCACCAACCCCAACCATTAGTTCAGATAGGCCAGCCGTCATAGGATAGAAGTGATTATGTGGCTTGGCATAACCAGGGCCACAGGGAACAAATAAGATGTGCCAGCAGGTCACCTAGGCCTGACACCAGAGTTGATACAGGTGTGCTCACACCTGTGGCTTCATGCAGTGTCCCCTATGGCTCCTTGAACCAAGGAAGCCAGACTACAGCAGAGGTGGCGCATTAGCCCATAACAGCCAGATCCACACTCCTATCACAGTCCCACCACCAGAAGCTACAAGGCAGGACACGGTAAGTTTCTGGTTCATAAACAGACAACTGAGGCAGCTCTTGGATGCTTCTCTACGGGATGGGTCACTCATTACTGGGGTCAGAAACCAGGACAGTGGACAAGTCTGGTTCTCAGTTGATTTACACATTATATTTGGCTCCTGCTGCTCCACAAATGTGCAAGCTCCTTTTGCACCCAGAGACAGATACCAAATGGCCTAAAGAGACCTCGAGATTCACTTTCTTCTGCAGAAAAAAAATCTGTCAACTCCTACCTTAATCAATAACCATAATAGGCTGCTGCTGTCCCAATTCCTAGACACTATGAATGTGGGACCAAAGGGTAGAAGTGGGGATGCCCAGCCTCACCCTCGAGCCCTGTGTCATACTCTGGGAAACCCTGTTCCTGTCCCTCCTAAGTTAGGTCCTGGGGGTCTGGTCGGGGGGTTTTGCTGGGTGAGTTATCAGACAGAGGGATAAGATGCCAGTTGAGAGAGGGCATGTTTAGATTCTCTTCAAGAAATAGGAAGCTGTTGGAGGCCCTGGGCTTCTTGGGACCATGGAAAAGTGGGTAATAAATGGTCTTGTAACCAAAAGGGCTCTAGGGGGCCTTAGTGGGAAAGACCTGCTGCCCCATGGTCTCTGTCTGCCTCTTGTTTGTAGAAAAGTTTCAGTCAGCCAGGCCTCCTGTGAGTCTCAAAACAGTGGTTTAAGAGTTAAGGATTAGAACATGTGAAGATGGAGAAACGAATACTCCTTGTGCTGGGAAACTGGTAACAATTTAGACTGTGACCAGCCACATAGCAGTGTCATGAAATTATCAGTTCCCTGAAAGATAACAAAGAGCTGACACAAGCCTCAAGTTTTCTCTACAGGAAGCAGACCCCCAGCACATAAAAACTGCTGGCTCCAAGCACGAAGACCCCCAGACTGGTTGAAACCCTAAGCTTGGTGGTGCTCAAACGTTCGCCTTGTGCCAACCACCCTGACTGCCCACAAGACGCTGATGCGCCCCGCAGCAGCCACCTCTGCCCCCTTTCTAACCTGGAAACTTGGAGATGGTCTGAGGACATTAGGTCACCATTTCCCAGGGCTCCTGAACAAACCAGCTTCTCCTTTTTCACCACTTGTTAACTTCACCAGTGGTAGCATATGAGTCATAACCAGCTTCAATTAGTAACAGCCTGAGCTGTCTGGGAGGAGCTTTGACTCCAGGGAGGCGCTGATCAATGGCTAGGCATTGAGAGCCTTTTGCGCAATGCATGTGTAATTTTTCTTTTAATAAATTGAATTATTTAATTTTTTCAAGTGTTTTAAAAAATCCATTTTATACTTAAGCCAGCCTTGAAGACAAGCACAAAATCTGTTTACCTTTTTTTTTTTTACCCAACACAACTCAGGCACCCATTCTGTGCATAGCACTGTTCTAGGTGTGGTAAAAGGGATTCTTAACCTCAAAACATGACTGCACCTTCTGGAATTGTGTTATCTCCTTTTCCAGAAAGTAAAAATAAATAAAATCATCATTGTTTACTATTGACCTGCCCCAAATCCACTTCTGGCTCTGAGAAATGCTGCTGCTGCTGCTAAGTCGCTTCAGTCGTGTCCGACTCTGTGTGACCCCATAGACTGCAGCCCACCAGGCTCCCCTGTCCCTGGGATTCTCCAGGCAAGAACACTGGAGTGGGTTGCCATGTCCTTCTCCAATGCATGAAAGTGAAAGTGAAGTCTCCGAGTCGTGTCCAACTCTTAGCAACCCCATGGACTACAGCCTACCAGGCTCCTCCGTCCATGGGATTTTCCAGGCAAGAGTACTGGAGTGGGGTGCCATATGCTAGGATCTGCCAAATTTAAGATGTTTCTGTCAATTCCACTCCAACTTTCCCCAAAGTAAGAAGGCAGAACCCCTCTTTATTAAAAAAAAAAATTAAAAAGGCAATTTTTCATGAAAGAGTAGTTTTGTGTTTCTACAGTATTTTTCTCTTTTTTTTGCTTCTATCTCTTAAGTTTTCTTCCTCCAACACTGCCTTTTCCTGTACAAGGCAACAGCATTTTTTCATTTTTCTTTTCCTAAGACAAAGTATTTTATCTTATACACAAATAATTCCCAAGACTAGTAATAAATATTAAAAAAAAAAAAAAAGAAGAAAAAGAAGAAAGAAACTTAAGGGTTTCCCTGGTGGCTCAGCAGGTAATGAATCCACCTGCAATGCAGGAGACCCCAGTTCAATTCCTGAGTCAGAAAGATCTCCTGGAAAAGGGAGAGGCTACCCACTCCAGTATTCTTGAGCTTCCCTGGTGCCTTAGATGGTAAAGAATCCACCTACAATGTGGAAGACCTGGGTTCGATCCCTGGGTTGGGAAGATCCCCGAGAGAAGGGAAAGGCTACCCACTCCAGTATTCAACCCTGGAGAATTCCACGGACTGTATAGTCCATGGGGTCGCAAAGACTCGGACATGACTGAGCAACTAAGCCTGGCACATTCAAGGGTGAACAACTACATTACTTTGATGAAATAAAAACTAAAAGGCACTTGGCACTAAGCTAGTCCAAGTATTTGTGTTGAAACAATTTTAAAAACTATTTATTTTATAACACTGTTTAAAACTTTCTTGGTCAAAAAATTTATACAAACATTTTCAGGAAACCTAATGAAAGTGATATCTAGAAAATATTCCACATCATTAAGTCTGTCTTAGAAAGTTCAGGTGCTATGGCATTCCTAAGGCACAGTGTTCTGGAAGACAATGTGCTTCTGCGGTGCTGGGTGATGTATGTGACTGACGGCTCCAAGTGGGCCTCAGCAGGCACCGTCCCCCTGATGCTGGGGGACTGTGAGAGGACAGTCAGACACAGACCCCCAGGCTGCATGGAACCCTGTGAGACACTGGGCCAGCTGCTGGAACTGGGCTTCTCCTCCGAATCTAAGGCCCAGCACAAGCCATCACAGCAAATGGTCATCAGGACAGTTGATAGGCTGGGGTATTTGATGACCGTCTTTCATATCTCTAAAGAGCCGACATCCGTGTAGGGTATTTGACCCAGAGCCATGAGCTCCTACACTACCACTCTGAAGGCCCACACATCACTAGCACTGGAGAACTAAAATAAATTATTCTTTTCATATCTATCTTTTTTTGGCTGTATTGGGTCTTAGTTGTGGCACTTGGGATCTTTTTGCAGCATGAAGACTCTTAGTTGCAACATGCTGACTTCTTAGTTGTAGCATGCGGGATCCAGTTCCCGGACCAAGGATCAAATCGGGCCCCTTCACTGGAAGTGTGGAGTCTTAGCGACTGGATCACCAGGGAAGTCCGGAGACCTCATTCTTAACCAGACGTTCATGAGCCATCCATTGATCCCACGTTTTCATTGTCCCCCACACAGTGAGAGTCCATTGGGAACAAGACTCTGGAGAGGGGCTATCTGTACTCTTAACTTGAGGTTGTCATCAATGGCAGAGCTCCTAGCAGCCAGGTCTTTGTGGAACACTTCTCTTCTGACCAGGTAGACCTTGTGGTCTGACCTTGTGGACCAGGTCCTGTTGAGAAATTGCCTGTGGATTATTGGCCTCTACTAATTTGTGCTGCAGGCTTCCCTGGTGGCTCAAACAGTAAAGAATCTGCCTGCAATTCAGGAGACCCGAGTTTGGTCTCTGGGCTGGAAAGATCACCTGGAGAAGGGAATGGCCACCCACTCCATTATTCCTGCCTGAAGAACTCCTCGGACAGAAGAGCTTGGCAGGCTACAGTCCATGGGGTGGCAAGAATCGGACAGGGCTGACTGACTAATACACACACAGACACACAATTTGCAATGCTGTGAAAACTATTTACGATTCTCCCAATTCATGTAAGGCAATATCACCAGGGGTTTTCTCTGTCTTCTATACACACAAGGGAAATAGGAGGAAGATTTCTGTGATGAAGATCTCATAGCTTGCAACGTTCAGTGAGTATTGTCACCTGAATTTCAGAACTTAATCTCTGTTTTTACAAATGATTGCTGTTCTTTATTTGGATCTTTTTCATCTACATAAATCCCATGGAAAATATGCCCTAAACTACCTTCTTGGAGTACATCCTCTCTGTTGATAGAGTTATCCTCTCCTTGGATATTTCAGTATCCTTCACCTTAGCTCTGGCCTCCAAAAGAGTGGCACTTCTCAAAACACTCCTCTACCCACCCAGGAGGTAGGATAACGGGATGGAAGTACCATTGTTGGGTGTATCTCCTCTCAGATACTGAGTCATCTGGGACATGGCTGAGACAACCCTTGGGAACTACTGGACACTGATGCTGTCTTCCAGTTCAATTCTTGTCATACTGTGAAGGTGCAAAACAGCTAATATTATTACTACAAGATATATAACTGCACAGCAAACCCCTGTGCTGATATAAAACACACGGGTAGAAGAAGCTGGAGCTGCATGAACAGGATCATAAATAGTTCTGCTTTTTTGTAGCCCATTTTCCTTCCTTTCAAATTTTTGAAGAAGGGAAGTTTTTGAAGAATTTACTGTCAAGTTGAGCTGCACTTAGTATCATAACCTCATCATCTACTTTGCAGAAAAGGAAAGCTAGAGCCAAATCACTGATATAGTGCGTGGAAATCCCCCAACCCCGTTGCTCCCCGCACCCCCACCCCAAGCAAGCAGAAATGCTGACCTGGGGCAGGTCCACGAAACTGTCTACCTGGAAACCTGCTTATCTTCAACTTGGACTCTGCAGGCCAAGTGAAAGGCAGGACATCTGTTTCGCTGGGTACGAATAGGTTAAAGGATAGGCGTAGTGTCCAACAAGATCACTTCTCTAATAAAAAAAAGTTCTGCATCTAGACCAATGAGTCAGCGCACCTCGTCCCCGATCAGGAAGAGGCTCACACCCGCCTCCGGGATTGGGGATGGAGCGGCGCCGCGGAGCCAAGGGGTCGGGGGTGGAGCCGCGCAGCAGGGCCCGGGATCGGGGAAGAAACCGCGCTGCGGAGCCCGGGGATCACGGGTGGGGCCGCGCAGCGGAGCCTCGGGGTCGGAGGTGGAGCCTTGCAGCGGAGCCCCGGGTTCGGAGAGGAGCCGAACCACGGAGTCTCGGGAATCCGGGAGGAGCCGCGCCGCGGAGCCCCGGGATCGCAGGTGGAGGCGCACCGCTGAGTCTCGGGGATCTGGGAGGTGCAGCGCCGCGAAGCCCCGGGATCGCGGGTGGAGCCGCACAGCGGAGTCTCGGGGGGTCGCGGATGCAGCCGCGCCGCGGAGCCCCGGGATCGGAGAGGAGCCGCGCCGCGGAGCCCGGGGGCCGGGAGTGGAGCCAGCAGCTGCGGCTCGGACAGGAGCAACTCAAGCACGTTTCAGCCTGGAGCGCGCCGCCGCCGCCTCCTGGGCACCCGAGTCTGCTCTGCGTTTATAACTTACCGCCGGGAAAGAGCGCTGGTCCTTCAAGGGCCGGGAGATGGAGGGACCAGAAGGGTCTCTGTTGCACAGGTCGGGGCGGGAGGGTGTGCTTTTCGGGGTGGGTCTGGGTCCCTTCTCCCTGGGAAGGCCGACTGGTCCCAAACGGCCCTGCTCCAGGGCTCCCACTTCCCAGGGGCAGGCTGGACCCTTGGGGGGTTTCAACCTCATTTCCCGCCGCGTCCCAGCCCCCTCTTCTCCCAGCGTCACCTCCCAAACTCCCCGCATTACTACTACACCCAAGGCACCCCTGTTATGGCCCAGAGAGCCGGCAAGAAGCCGGGAGGAGCCTCCGAGGAGCAAAGGGGCCGAGGGAAGGGAAAGAGGAGGTGGCGGCGGCGACACGCTGCAAGAAGTTTCGCGAAGCCCCACGGACACCACCCCCATCCCCCTTCCGCCATCCAACCTCCTCGCGTTCCCCAGCAGGTTCATCCCCGAACTCACCGCTGGACGTCCCGCTGAACAACACAATCAGAAGCAAAACGAGGAAGTCAAGACTGCTCTTGGAGCCACCCATTTCTCCCTTTGCCACCTGGATCCCAATTTTGCAGGAGTGCGAGGCTGCCAAGTAAGAACCCGCGATCCTCTCCCGCTAGCCCGCAGCTGTGGCCTGGACCTCCGCCTTTGCGCTGACTGCCTGGGAGGCCCCTCCGCCGACAGGCCCCGCCCAGGTTACCGCTAGGAGGCTCCTCGACCGGGTCTGGGAGGGGAACTCCTGCCAGCTCCCTCACTCAACTTCCCTGCCTTCCTGTAAAGCAGCCTACCCGCCTTTTACACCCGGCGCCCACGTACGCTGGTTACAGGAGACTGCAACGCTCTTGTTCCTTCAATTCAGTTCAGTTCAGTCGCTCACTCGTGTCCGACTCTTTGCGACCCCATGGACTGCAGCACGCCAGGCCTCCCTGTCCATCACCAACTCCTGCAGTTTACTCAAACTCATGTCCACTGAGTCGGTGATGCCATGCAACCATCTCATCCTCTGTTGTCCCGTCTCCTCCCGCCTTCAATCTTTCCCAGCGTCAGGGTCTTTTCCAGTGAGTCAGTTCTTTGCATCAGGTGGCCAAAGGATTGGAGTTTCAGCTTCAGCATCAGTCCTTCCAACGAATATTCAGTACTGATTTCCTCTAGGATGGACTGGTTGGATCTTCTTGCAGTCCAAGAGTCTTCTCCAACACCACAGTTCAAAAGCATCAATTCTTCCACGCTCAGCTTTCTTTACAGTTCAACTCTCACATCCATACATGACTATTGGAAAAAACATAGCTTTGACTAGACGGACCTTTGTTGGCAAAGTAATGTCTCTGCTTTTTAATATGCTGTATAGGTAGGTTGTAACTTTTCTTCCAAGGAGCAAGCGTTTTTTAATTACATGGCTGCAGTCACCACATGCAGTGATTTTGGAGCCCAAGAATATAAAGTCTCTAACTGTTTCCTTGTTTCCCCATCCATTTGCCATGAAGTGATGGGGCCAGATGCCATGATCTTCGTTTTCTGAGTGTTGAGCTTTAAGCCAACTTTTTCACTCTCCTCTTTCACTTTCATCAAGAGGCTCTTTAGTTCTTCTTCACTTTCTGCCATAAGGGTGGTGTCATCTGCATATCTGAGGTTATTGATATTTCTCCCAGCAATCTTGATTCCAATTTGTGTTTCCTCCAGCCCAGCGTTTCTGATGATGTACTCTGCATATAAGTTAAATAAGCAGGGTGATAATATATAGCCTTGATGTACTCTTTTCCCAATTTGGAACCACTCTGTTGTTCCATGTCCAGTTCTAACTGTTGCTTCCTGACCTCCATACAGATTTCTCAAGAGGCAGGTCAGGCGGTCTGGTATTCCCACTTCTTAAAGAATTTTCCACAGTTTGTTGTGATCCATACAGTCAAAGGCTTTGGCGTAGTCAATAAAGCAGAAGTAGATGTTTTTCTGGAACTCTCTTGTTTTTTCGATGATCTTTCTTCCTTACCTTGTTCCTTATCAGATCGGGGCACTCAGGCCAGTCCTTGGAGTTGGGAGGAGACAAGGGACAAAAGAAAATACCAGTTCAGGCCACTGGGTTGGGTCAGTCAGTGGACAAGCTTGTCCCTAAGTATCTGAATAGTCAGGGCATCGGTCGTAGTGAAGAAATCCCACCAGAGTCACCATCTGTTACAGAAAGGGGGACTCCTTGAGGGTGTGAGAGTGCGCTTTTGTCTAACACTGGGAAATGAGTTGTTCCATGCTGTCAAAGCAAGAGGCTTTTTTTGGGAAGGGGCTACAGGGCGGAGAGCAGCAGGGTAAGAGAACCCAGGAGAACTGCTCTGCCACATGGCTTGTAGTCTCAGGTTCTTTGGTGATGGAGTTAGTTTCTGGGTCATCTCTGGCCAATCATTCTGACTCAGGGTCGTCCCTGGTGACAGAAATGTGTTCTGGTGAGCTTTATTGATATTTCTGAGAGTTTATTTATATAGGGCTTACTTTCCCTTAACCCAATTAAATCCAGCTCAGTTACAAATTCATTTTCATGTAAAGACAGAAGCAGAAATCTCCTTGTTTTACTGCTTCGGTTTTAAAAATGCTATTTTTCCTCCTCACTCTGGGGGACCACAGATGGATCAGATGGTTCCTGAGAATCCAAGTGAAAGACTTACATTTTGGAAGGGAGAAATGCAAGTTCCCTTTTTTGTTTGTTTTGTTTTTAAAGTCTTCCAAAAGGACTGTTCACTGTTCACTGTTCAGTGACTGCAGCCATGAAATTAAAAGATGCTTGCTCCTTGGAAGAAAAGCTATGACACACCTAGACAGCATACTAAAAAGCAGAGATATCACTTTGCCAACAAAGGTCCCTATAGTCAAAGCTATGGTTTTTTCAGTAGTCATGTATGGATGTGAGAGTTGGACCATAAAGAAGGCTGAACACTGAAGAATTGATGCTTTTGAGCTGTGGTGTTGCAGAAGACTCTTGAGAGTCCCTTGGACAGCAAGGAAATCAAACCAGTCAATCCTAAAGGTAATCAGTCCTGAATATCATTGGAAGGACTGATGCTGAAGTTGAAGCTCCAATACTTTGGCCACCTGATGTGAAGAGCCAACTCACTGGAAAAGACCTGGGAAAGATGCTGGGAAAGATTGAAGGCAGGAGGAGAAGGGGATGACAGGGGACCAGATGGTTGGATGGCATCACTGACTCAATCGACATGAGTGTGAACAAGCTCCAGGAGATGGTGAAGGACAAGGAAGCCTGGTTCTTGCAGTCCATGGGGTCGCAAAGAGTCAGACATGACTGAGTGACTGAACAACAAGTAACCCATGCCCACAATTGTACCAGAGATTTGCAGGAGCAATTGGACAGAGAAAAGTACATAAAACAAAAATGCTTTTAAATTCACTGACTGAGAGAACCTACCAATGACAGAAAATTAACAAACAAGAAACAAAGAGAGGGTCTTACTGGGAAGTGGCCTCTGGGGCACTTTGTCCAGCCCAGCCCAGCTCTTCTCTCAAGGGGGCCAGTGGGAACCTCAAGCCTGAAGTGGGGACACAAAACAAACAAGTGGTGGTGAAAAAGGTGACCCAACAGGGAGTCTCTTGGATGTAAAAGGACAGGAGTGTAGATATGAGGACCAAGGGAGAGCAAAAGGGAGGAGGGACAGAAAAGACTGAAAAACGGAAAGGGAGTCATTGCCTTTTCAACCCCTGCGCCTGCGGGTGTCTATTTATTCAGGCACCAACCTGCAGGCTTCCAGAAAGGGCCAGTGAGGGAGGGAGCACCCTGTCCACTGCCCACTGGGGTGATCAAGCCCAGAAACCAGCCCCTTGTACATCGGCTGTGGGCCTGCAGCCCAGAGGTGGGATTCTCACCCACGCATAAACCAGCATATAGAAATCTGCCACTTCACTGAGTTCCCAATGGGACTTCTCTTGGCGGCAGGAAAATAGAAGTGAGAATATTGGTATGATCAGACGTCCAGCCACTACCTAATAAGAGGTTTGAACCTCTATCATTCTCACAAATCTCCTATGAGGCAGAACCTGCTGGACCAAGACCTGCAGGGTATGAGGTGGGTCTCTCCCACCACCTTGTCACCCATCAAAGTGAGCTATTGACAGCCAGAGGGAGCTTTGTCTCCTAAGTTGAGAGGAGTGAGGCTGTCCTTGCCAAGATCCACTCTATCAGAAGGATAAGGCAGAGAGAGAAGAGGACAGAGAGAGGAGAAGTGGAGAGATAATAGATGAGGGAAAGGGACAAAGGGTGAGGGGGAGCTCGATGCCTGAATGAGGGCCCTGAGGCCCCCAGGGGCCAGGAAGGCAGACCAACCAAACTGGTGACTCTGAGCCAAGGTTCAGGCGGCCACTGTTCACCACAGAGCAGTTGCACCCCGAGGTCACAGAGATGCCCAGATGCTCTGGCAGAAAGGGGAAAATAGCCCTTCATGGTTGCCACAGAGTATGTTAGCGACCAGGCTTCTTGGCCTCCTTAATCAATCAGTTCATTCAGTTCAGTTCATTCAGTCGTGTCCAACTCTTTGTGACCCCATGGACTGCAGCACCCACTCCCAGTGTTTACTCAAACTCATGCCCATTGAGTCAGTGATGCCACAGGGGCAGGGGCTCTGGGTTCGGCAGACTTGGGTATGCTTGGTGCTGCAGACATGGGTATTGCATAAGTCCTCTTGGTGGAGGTCGCCATTAACCCCACCAAAGACCTGCCAGAACATACACAGGACTGGGGAAATAGACTCTTGAAGGGCACGAACAGAACCCTAATGGATAGAAGTGGATAAAAGGCCAGGTAAGAAATTTAGGTGAGGCTTCACTGGGACACGTGCTGCAGTGTGAGGGCGCAAGCACAAGCCACAGGTTTCTTTGCTCATTCCCTTTGCGGGGAGGGCGGTGGGGGAGGCAGGCTGGTCCCTTATATGGGTGAGGGTAGGGGCAGGTCAAGGCTTAGGACCTGAGGGATGGCTTAGGTGGTCTGCCCACCGTCGTGGCAGTGCCCTGTGCAGGGATCATACCCCGCACCCTGCTTTTCCAGTTGGGTTTTTTACCTTTTCATTCACAATTAAGCCCAACTTGGCATGCATGCAGTTATTTTCAGTCCCTCATAATTGCTTTGTATTTTGTTGCTGGAGGAGATCACTGTCCAGGTGCAAGCACTAGAGCGAAGGTCTACAGATCCTAGGTTTCAAGTCCTGGCAGATCTCACTTGCGCTGTTGGACATGCTTCTCATCCACGCTTTCCTCTCAGGCTCCATGGAGTCCATCGGGCTTTCCCATGGAGCGGTGGATTGCACACTTTCCTGCCCTTTCATACCGTGTCCGCCCTGGCAGATTCACTTCTCTGAGCCTTGGATCCCCTCCTCTACCACCTGCCTTGGAAGTTCTGGACTTTCTCTTTCATGCCAGGTGGGCCAGGCCTTTCTCCAGGCTTCCAAGACCCATCCTAGTGGGAGATCAGCAGCATCTCCCTGGCCTTGCTAAGTCCTGTGACCCCTAATTGTGAGCTCTCCCTTCTCCAGCTTTGAGGCTGTGCTCATCCTGCCCCACTGTGATCCTGCTTCCTCAGGAGCAGCCCCCAAAGGCTCCCCATCTCTCCTCAGGACACTCGGAGACATTCTCACAGTCCTCTGTGTTTAGGCCTCTCCTTCTGAGCTGGCCTGGAGCCTCTGGAAAAAATTGTGTCAGTTCATGCTAGGTGTAGAGCTTTTGAATAGAGTGGAGACAGGCATATCCAGGGCCGTGTGGTTTTTTTGCCTGATCAAGGCTTCCTCCTCTTCCTCAGCCAGTACCTGGGGTGTGTTTGGGGTGGTGGGGCAGGCGGGGCGTCCTGCTCTGTCAGCCCGGCCCTGCAGCCTTACTTCCGCTCTCACATAACTGGGGGAGGAGCCTATGGGTCTTTTTCTCCCAACCTCACCCTCACTGTGTTTTGCCTTCACACATGCTCACTCTCTTTCCTATAATTTGACCATCAATCCTCAGCCCAGACCTGGACAGCCATGGTGTGAGGTTCAAGGCCAGGTGGACGGAGAGGTTTTTCTCTCCTATGACTGTGGTCTTGCTAACTTCACGTTCACGAGTCCCCTGGGAGAATTCTGGAGCTGAGGTCCCTATCATTTTCTGAAAATTAGAGGGGAGCCTGGTTGATATATCCCCTAAAAATGTATTGGAGATGATCATTCTGAACAGGACTAACACTAACAACAACAACCAAAAGGGATGGTAATGAAAGGCTGTCTTGATTCCTGATGTCTATTTTTACCTTATGTTCTTTCTTCATTTCCATCCATGGACCAGAGCTCTTCAGTTTGTACTGTTTATGCAGTTGGGGAGGCTCCCTTTAGTGACCATTTGTCTCTTACTGAGATTAAAGGTAAATATAAAATATGTTTATAATATCCGTATTATAAGTATATATTTATATATAAATATATATGTATATACATTAAAATGGTGGATCGGGGGCTTCCCTGGTGGCCCAGTGGTAAAGACTCCATGCTTAGACTGCTAGGGGTAGGGGTTTGATCCCTGGTTAAGGAACAAGATCCTACATGCCTCATGGCACAGCCAAAAAATTAAAATGATGCATCTCAATTTCTATCTGGGGAAACTAAATTTTAAACCTTAACCTTTTTTTTTAATTTTTTTTTTAGTTTAACAAAAGGGATTTATTTCTGGTGCACACAATTTCTCCACTGTGAATGTACATGTGATTCTCTGTACGCAAGAAATGGAATTATGTTCAAGATAGTATAGACACAGCAAACAAGTTTCTTTTAAGTTACTAAAAACTGTATCTACTTAAATTAACATTCTAAAACTAAGTAAGTACTATTAATTTGAATAGTTAGTAGGTGTAAGGGAAAAGGCATCATACTACAATAAACAAAAACATAACATGCATTCCTCTTAATAGGAAAAAGACACTTTCAAGTATTTTTCTCATTTATACTTTTTAAACTGTGGGTACTAGAACCCCCACAAAAATGAGGTGCTGAATCCAGATACAGTAGCAGGCACCATGCAAAAGCTGTCCAGTTTTGCCAATCATCCAAAATCACAAGCTACAACATAGTCCCTGGGATGGCAGGTCCCAACTCAGATGTGCAGAATCTGCCAAGTGGACAAAATAATGGTCTTTTCAACAGTATTTTCATGTAAAAAAATTGAGACACAACATTAGTTCAGTTAGACAGGTTACATTACGGTGTGAAGGAAGAATGCATTTTCTTAATAGTAGTCTTATTAGTTGAGAAAACAATTTATGCAATGCACATCTTGAATGTATATACACACATGTGTACATGTAAGTACAATATATTTAGAAAGCAGACACATGACATTTTTTTTTCATGCTTATGACCTGGTGGTGTCAACAGGTCCACTCAAGTTACCTGGCTGTCTATCTTCTGCCTGACCCCTGAAATGACGCCTGCGGCTACAATTGCGTCGCTGGGGTTTTTTTTTTCACTATCATCTGTAATTGCAAAGTTCACCATGAAACTATTATGACAAAAACAATGCAAAAAACAAAGCAAAAAAACTAAACTCTGTTGGAGAGGAAAGTTTTATTCCTGAATGATAAATTAAGTCAGAGTTTGTTTATCAAGAGTTAAAACCCTCTTAATTTCTGGATGATAATTCCATCTGTTAATCTAGTAGAAATGTTTAAAACTACAAAACTGATTTCCTGTAAATAGCATGTATTGTTTTATCTTTCCTGTTTAATTAAAAGTTTCTTTCCCCTTAAATCTTTGAAGGCAAGAAAATTTTTTTTTGCTTTGTTTTTTGCAAATCTTAACCTTTAAATATTAAAACTAAAAAAATTAATACAGTCCGTTAAAGAAACTGCAGCAGCATTCATTAAATTGGAAGTTCAAGGTGACATGAGGAAACAGAGTACAGACTCAAAGGCAGAAAAGACCATCAGTTCCTGAACTACATGATGAAGTGTTTGGCAAATGTTGTATTGTCTTCAAGTTTGAAATGCATCAAAAAATAAGATACATTGATCTTATAAAGATACAAACCCTCCAGCACCATGATCTTGGACTGCCTCCCTACAGAACTGTAGAAAAACCTGTGTTTGTTGGGTAAGCCATCCAGTCTGTGGTCCTTTGTATGGCAGGACCAGCTGACTAGTACAGGCTCCTGTGCTGTGCTGGGCCTAGTTGCTCAGTCCTGTCTGACTCTTTGTGACTCCACGTACTATAGCCCTCCAGGCTCCTCTGCCCATAGGGATTCTCCAGGCAAGAATACTGGAGTGAGTTGCCAGGCCCTCCTCCAAGGGATCTTCCCAACCCAAGGACTGAACCTGGGTCTCTCGCATTGCAGGTGGATTCTTTTACCATCTGACCCACAATGGAAGCCCAAGAATACTGGAGTGGGTAGTCTATTCCTTCTCCAAGGGATATTCCCAACCCAGGAATTGAACCAGGGTCTCCTGCCTTGCAGGTGGATTCTTTACCAGCTGAGCTACTTGGTGAGAGGGTAACAGGCAGGAAGGCCAGGGTTCTCCAAATGGAGGAAATAGCCTGCAAGTGTCAGACATTTTTATCTCTCTTAAGCAGCAGGAGGAGACAAACTAGCAATATTTTTTTCCTTCTCTATACAAATTTAAAGGGAGGTTTCTCTTAAAATACTGTGTTGCCATAATGACACCTGGTTTCACCTGAAGTTAGCTATTCTTGAGCCTAGAGATAACCAATGCCTTTTTCTTATGGAAATGTTCGTCTTAAGCTACGCTAATGTACTATGCCTTTACCCCAAAGTCTGTCTCCAAGTCGGTTCCACCTCTTGGCCCAGAAGCTACTTGACAAACCAGTATGCATATTGTTCCCCTAATCTATGTAAATGAAACTATTTGTATGGTGGTCTGCCCTTCTTCAAGATTCAAGTTAATCATTTTATGGCCCAGGATAAACCATTTGGCGCCAAGACTATCCCAAAATGCATCTTATGGGTGAGGGGCCTGGTGCCATTCTGAATTTTAAGACATTCCTTTCTTTCATTAACAGACTGCTAGTGACTATATAACATCCAGCTGAAGACTAGCAGGCGGGTACTCTTTCTGCCCTCTTCTGATGCCTATGTCAGAAGCTTTCTCTATCTCCTTTATACTTCAATAAAACTTTATTACACAAAAGCTCTGAGCGATCAAGCCTCGTCTCTGGCCCCGGATTGAATTCTTCTCCTCCGGGGGCCAAGAATCCCGGTGTATTCGTGTGATTCAACAACAACCTTTCATTGGGAGCCAAATATAGGCTCCTACCCTCCTACAGAGACTGGGAGATGCCAGCCCTATCTCCTTTAATACTTCAGATTCAGAGATGGCTCCCAAGGCCCACACTCTAGAGCCTGCAGGCCTTAACTGCCGAAACCAATACCGTGACTACTGAACCCCACATGCCCAAGGCCAGTGCTCCACAACAAGAGGAGCCACCCCAATGAGAAGCCCAAGCACTGCAGCTAGAGAGGAGCCCCTGCTAGCTGCAGCTGGAGGAAGCCTGCAAGCAGAAACATAGACCCAGGGCAACCAAAAAAAAAATCTGTAAACAGATGCCACTCCAGTATTATTCCCTGGGAAATCCCTTGGACATAGGAGCCTGGCTGGCTACAGTCCATGAAGTCTCACAGAGTTGGACATGACTTAGGGACTAAACAGCAGCAACAGCAAAGGAAGTTATGTCTTGTTAGATAATACACAGTAGAAAAGCTCATGTCACATAGACTGGCAAATTAGTATCCTTCACTGACTCCTTTTCCACTAGGTGTATAGCTTGTCTTAGTTCTCATTCTTCCTTTCATCTGGGTGGGCTTGGTCATAGAGTATGCTAGCATATTTAAGTAATAAATGGCCTTAATAAGTCACCTTAAGAGAAAGAAAGAAAGAAAGATGGCTCCCTGGGCTTTGAGAAAACAGTCCTGAGTTGTAAAACTGGTAAGAGAAAAAGGGACAAGATTTTGAAGTAAAACGTTCTAAGAAAAGGTAAGTTAGAGGCCTAGAGCCTGGAATGAGGTCAAACTTCATCTCAAGTTTCAGTTCAGTTAAATTGCTCAGTCCTGTACGACTCTTTGCAACCCCATGAATCGCAGCACGCCAGGCCTCCCTGTCCATCACCAGCTCCCAGAGTTCACTCAGACTCACGTCCATCGAGTCAATGATGTCATTCAGCCATCCCGTCCTCTGTCTTCCCCTTCTCCTCCTGCCCCCAATCCCTCCCAGCATCAGAATCTTTTCCAGTGAGTCAACTCTTCTCATGAGGTGGCCAAAGTACTGGAGTTTCAGCTTTAGCATCATTCCTTCCAAAGAAATCCCAGGGCTAATCTCCTTCAGAATGGACTGGTTGGATCTCCTTGCAGTCCAAGGCATTCTCAAGAGTTTTCTCCAGCACCACAGTTCAAAAGCATCAATTCTTCTGTGCTCAGCCTTCTTCACAGTCCAACTCTCACATCCACACACGACCACAGGAAAAACCATAGCCTTGGATAGACAGACCTTTGTTGGCAAAGTAATGTCTCTGCTTTACAATATTGCTATGTAGGTTGGTCATAACTTTCCTTCCAAGGAGTAAGCGTCTTTTAATTTCATGGGTGCAGTCACCATCTGCAGTGATTTTGGAGCCCAAAAAAATAAAGTCTGACACTGTTTCCACTGTTTCCCCATCTATTTCCCATGAAGTGATGGGACTGGGTGCCATGATCTTCGTTTTCTGAATGTTGAGCTTTAAGTCAACTTTTTCACTCTCCTCTTTTACTTTCATCAAGAGGCTTTTTAGTTCCTCTTCACTGTCTGCCATAAGGGTGGTGTCATCTGCATATCTGAGGTTATTGGTATTTCTCCTGGCAAGCTTGATTCCAGCTTGTGTTTCTTCCAGTCCAGCGTTTCTCATGATGTACTCTGCATATAAGTTAAATAAGCAGGGTGACAATATACAGCCTTGACGTACTCCTTTTCCTATTTGGAACCAGTCTGTTGTTCCATGTCTTGTTCTAACTGTTGCTTCCTGACCTGCATACAGATTTCTCAAGAGGCAGGTCAGGTGGTCTGGTAGTTTAGTCCAGCTAAAAGAAGTATTAAGGTTACCCTGGTCACACTTCTCAAAATAAAGCCAGTGGAAACCACACAGCAACTCACATAAGGAAGAGCCATTGCCTTCTCCCAATAGTCAGGATAAAGGAGGTCAAACCAAAGTCTCCAGAATGTCAATAAGATACTGACGAGCAAGTGATCATGATGATGATAATGATAAAAATAAAAGGTGAGTTTGATTCTGATATTTGCACAGACAAAAAAATGTGGGTTGAAACTTCACTTCTGTGTTAGAATAGAGGGATATTCCTCTATTATAAAACAGTAATAATAATAGGAATATTATAATATTCCTCTATTATAAAACAGGAATATCCTGTTCCCTGACAATATTTCAGCCCATAATTTTACCATCTATTGATGATCCTGGACTGATAAGATATTCATTAACACTAGAAAACTAGCAGTAACTGAACATGTATTCATTCAATAACTATTTATTGGGCTCTTGCTGAGAAATGGGAACTTGGCAGGCACGGAGACAGCAGCTGCCCCTGTTGAGCATCTCCTCACACAGTGTGGCCAGGATCTCTCTCTCTGTGTCAACCACACTCTTCATCTGAACCATGGAGCACAGTAATTGAGTTCAGTGACTATTTCCTCAATTCATCCCACAAGGATGGCATGTGGCCAGAACCAGTTTTAGATGTCTGGATGCGAAGTTAATTCACTACACACTGGGAAATTAACTCCATACAGCAGTTCTTCTAATTAAATAGATTGATGAAATCAGATGGAAGGGGGTTCAGTTATTTTGAGAAATCATTTTCTAGGTGTTGAGTATAGACCATGGGAAAGTATATGACCAGGGAGTCCAAGCCAGAATTCCCTCTTCTCCTCCTGCTTCTGTCACACCTGAGACAGGCTGGGACCTGGACAAAGGTCTCATGAAGCATAAAAAGGCAAAGACACTATAAAGGGAGAAAAAGTGCTGCATGTATGCACAGTTGGCACAAATTATGAGCAACAAGATACAAAAAGATCAAACCCCAGCTGCCACTACTGAGGTGTTGGGAGCAAAAGCAAGGCAGTGCGTATAAGCCAACACACCCACGGGGTGGGCAGACCACCTAAGCCACCCCTCCTGCCTGACCCACGGATCAGCCCCCACCCTCACCCCACATAAGGGACCAGCTTGTTCTCCTCAGGATAGAGTGAGGGAACTTGTTTCCCTTCCCTCAAACTGTAGAAGGAATTCCGATGAAAGAGAGTGGGACCCTATGGTCCTTGCCCCACCATGTCCTCAGCCTGCCTTTTGTCCATAGAAAAGCTTTAGCCACACACTAAGCTTAATCAGAGAAGTGAGAAAATGCAGAAACTAAGGAAAATAGTCAAAGGAGACCAAATAAGAATAATGTAGTCATTAAGTGTAGTCAAGGACTTTGAGGTCCTTCTCAAGGGCTATTGATAATATTCTGAGCTCTATCCTGTGAACTGTCTTATAGATACATAAATTCCCACCGGTTGGAAGAAATTAGCTACATGATGACCAGACTGTAGCCATGATATAAGCTGCCACAATTCCAAGAATTGTCCTCAAGGAGATGAGAACAAACCAACCATGGAACCAAAGACTAATTGTCCTTGAAACAATCAAGATGACTCTGGTCAGACCATCCATGACCAAGTTGGAGATGACTGTCAGAGCTGACTGTGCTGTTTCTGCATGCAGCCCCGTCCCTCTGTCTATAAAAGTTCTTGCCCACTTATTGTCAGTTGGGGGGAGTCAGCCTTTGGACAGATGTCCATCCTTCCCACACCCCGCTCACCTCCATTTGTTGTTTAGTCGCTAAGTATGTGACTCTTTGTGACCCCATGGAGTGTAGCCTGCCAGACTCCTCTGTCCATGGGATTTCCCAGGCAAGAACACTGGGGTGGGTTGCTATTTCCTTCTGCAAGGAATCTTTCTGAGGCAGGGATTGAACCCACACCTCCTGCATTGACGGGTGGATTCTGGGCAGATTCTTTACCACTGAGCCACCATGGAGGTCTGCTACCCTCTTCCCCTCCACCATTGCTGGCATCCAAAATAAGGCAAACTTTCCTTTCCATCAACAAGACCTCTCTAATGGCTTTAGAGTGGGAAGCAGCCAGACCCTAGTTTGGTCATGGTGGAGAGGTCTGACAGAATGCGGTCCACTGGAGAAGGGAATGGCAAGCCACTTCAGTATTCTTGCCTTGAGAACCCCACGAACAGTATGAAAAGGCAAAAAGACAGGACACTGAAAGATGAACTCCCCAGGTTGGTAGGTGCCCAACATGCTACTGGAGATCAGTGGAGAAATAACTCCAGAAAGAATGAAGGGATGGAGCCAAAGCAAAAACAACACCCAGTTGTGGGTGGGACTGGTGATAGAAGCAAGGTCAGATGCTGTAAAGAGCAAGATTGCATAGGAACCTGGAATGTCAGGTCCATGAACCAAGGCAAATTGGAAGTGGTCGAACAGGAGGTGACAAGAGTGAACATCAACATTCTTGGAATCAGCAAACTAAGATGGACTGGAATGGTGAGTTTAACTCAGATGACCATTATATCTACTACTGTGGGCAGGACTCCCTTAGAAGAAATGGAGTAGCCAGCATGGTCAACAAAAGAGTCTGAAGTGCAGTACTTGGATGCAATCTCAAAAATGACAGAATGATCTCTATTTGTTTCCAAGGCAAACCATTCAGTATCACGGTAATCCAAGTCTATGCCCCAACCAGTAACGCTGAAGAAACTGAAGACTTATATGATGACCTACAAGACCTTTTAGAACTAACACCCAAAAAAGATGTCCTTTTCATTATAGGGGACTGGAATGCAAAAGTAGGAAGTCAAGAAACACCTGGAGTAACAGGCAAATTGGGCCTTGGAGTACAGAATGAAGCAGGGCAAAGGCTAATACAGTTCTACCAAGAGAATGCACTGGTCATAGCAAACACCTTCTTCCAACAACACAAGAGAAGACTCTACACATGGACATCACCAGATGGTCGACACTGAAATCAGATTGATTATATTCTTTGCAGCCAAAGATGGAGAAGCTCTATACAGTCAGCAACAACAAGACTGGGAGCTGACTATGGCTCAGATCATGAACTCCTTATTGCCAAATTCAGCCTGAAATTGAAGAAAGTGGAGAAAACCACTAGAACATTCAGGTATGAACTAAATCAAATCCCTTATGACTATACAGTGGAAGTGAGAAATAGTTTTAAGGGACTAGATCTGATAGATACAGTGCCTGATGAACTATGGAATGAGGTTCATGATATTGTACAGGAGACAAGAATCAAGACCATCCCCAAGAAAAAGAAATGTGAAAAAGCAAAATGGCTGTCTGAGGAGGCCTTATAAATAGCTGTGAAAAGAAGAGAAGTGAAAAGCAAAGGAGCAAAGGAAAGATATAAGCATCTGAATGCAGAGTTCCAAAGAATAGCAAGAAGAGATAAGAAAGCCTTCCTCAGCGATCAATGCAGAGAAATAGAGGAAAACAACAGAGTGGGAAAGACTAGAGATCTCTTCAAGACAATTAGAGATACCAAGGGAACATTTCATGCAAAGATGGGCCCGATAAAGGACAGAAATGGTATGGACCTAACAGAGGCAGAAGATATTAAGAAGAGATGGCAAGAATACAAAGAAAAACTGTACAAAAAAGATCTTCATAACCAAGATAATCACGATGGTGTGATCACTCACCTAGAGCCAGACATCTTGGAGTGTGAAGTCAAGTGGGCCTTAGAAAGCATCACTATGAACAAAGCTAGTAGAGGTGATGGAATTCCAGTTGAGCTATTTCAAATCCTTACAGATGATGCTGTGAAAGTGCTGCACTCAATATGCCAGCAAATTTGGAAATCTCAGCAGTGGCCACAGGACTGGAAAAGATCAGTTTTCATTCCAATCTCAAAGAAAGGCAATGCCAAAAAATGCTCAAACTACTGCACAACTGTACTCATCTCACACGCTAGTAAAGTAATACTCAAAATTCTCCAAGCCAGGCTTCAGCAATACGTGAACCGTGAACTTCCAGATGTTCAAGCTGGTTTTAGAAAAGGCAGAGGAACCAGAGATCAAATTGCCAACATCTGCTGGATCATGGAAAAAGCAAGAGAGTTCCAGAAAAACATCTATTTCTGCTTTTTTTTTTTTTTAGTATGCCAAAGGCTTTGACTGTGTGGATCACAATAAACTGGAAAATTCTGAAAGAGATGGGAATACCAGACCACCTGACCTGCCTCTTGAGAAACCTATATGCAGGTCAGGAAGCAGCAGTGAGAACTGGACATGGAACAACAGACTGGTTCCAAGTAGGAAAAGGAGTCCGTCAAGGCTGTATATTGTCACCCTGCTTATTTAACTTATATTCAGAGTACATCATGAGAAACTCTGGGCTGGAAGAAGCAGAAGCTGGAATCAAGATTGCCAGGAGAAATATCAATAACCTCAGATATGCAGATGACACCACTCCAATGGCAGAAAGTAAAGAAGAACTAAAGAGCCTCTTGAAAGTAAAAAAAGAGAGTGAAAAAGTCGGCTTAAAACTCAACATTCAGAAAACTAAGACCATGGCATTTTGTCCCATCACTTCATGGCAAATAGATGGGGAAACAGTGGAAACAGTGTCAGACTTTATTTTTCTGGGCTCCAATCTCACTGCAGATGCTGATTGCAGCCATGAAATTCAAAGACGCTTACTCCTTGGAAGGAAAGTTATGACCAACTGAGACAGCATACTAAAAAGCAGAGACATCACATTGTCAACAAAGATCCTTCTAGTCAGGGCCTTGGTTGTTCCAGTGGTCATGTATGGATGTGAGAGTTGGACTATAAAGAAAGCTGAGCGCTGAAGAATTGATACTTTTGAACTGTGGTGTTGGAGAAGACTCTTGAGAATCCCTTGGATTACAAGGAGATCCAACCAGTCCATCCTAGAGGAAATCAGTCCTGAATGTTCATTGGAAGGACTGATGGTGACGTTGAAACTCGAATCCTTTGGCCACCTGATGCGAAGAGCTGACTCATTGGAAAAGACCTTGATGGTGGGAAAGATTGAGGGCAGGAGGAGAAGGGGATGACAGAGGATGAGATGGTTGGATGGCATCATTGACTCAATGGACGTCGGTTTGGGTGGACTCCGGGAGTTGGTGATGGACAGGGAGCCCTGGCATGCTGTGGTTCATGGGGTCACAAGGAGTTGGACACGACTAAGAGAATGAACTGAACTGAACTGAACTGAAATATTCCCAGAGATTTTGGAGGGAAAGGAGTGAGTTGTCCTGAAGAGAGACCTTTCTTCCCTGGGCAGAGATTGAACCATGGTAGCCTGGATGAAAACCCCGGAACCCTAGCCACAAGACCACCAGGGACTAGAGGCTAGAAGCAAAGTGGCCCTGGTTCTTTCCCCCATTTGATAGCAAGAATGTTCCAAGGAAGCAAAAACTGTAAAATAGGTACAAAGCTTATTATTAGAGACTCAGCACAATGTTTGAGAGAGAACATAGAAAAACTGGCTGTTTATTTAAGACAGAAGCAAGGCAGAAATAAATACCCAGAGAGAAAGGGCATGGGCATTGTCTATAATGAGGAGGAGTGCAGTATGTCACAAGTTCTGCAGAGACACACACCGGAGAAGAATGCAGGCATCCTGAGGGAGGAGGAGCTCAGTATGAAGGTGATGTAAATTACTTATGTAGGACAGTCCTTCGGGTCTTTGTTTACCTTTGGCCAATTATCTTGTTTCTTTCTTCACGCCTGCCTGGTCCATGGAACCTCCCCAAGATGCATGTGCTGTAAGGCGAGCGTGGAGAAAAAGAGAATGAGCCAGGAATTCAGGCAGAGAAAGGTTTATTATAAGAAAGAAAGAAAGCAACTGGATTTAGAGAGAAAATGGTGCTCTCTTTTTACAGCCAACCCTTCTTATACCCTATCGATGGGAAATTGTTCCCCAGAGGGAGGGGGCCACAATTGATCTTTAGCCCACAGCTGGGGTCTTGTGGTCACTTAGTGAAAGGGTTCTCATGGTCGGGTGGTCAAGGAGTCTTGAGAAACTGGCACCAGCAGGGAAAAACAGGATATCACCTTAAGGAAGAAACAGGATGCGCATCAGGGCAATGTGGCCACTGTGACTTCATCCCTTGTTTGTCAGGTCACCACAATGGGCCATATTTTAACTATACAATAAGAGCCCCTTGTGAACCCTAACTTCCAGCCTTTTTGATATAGGATAAGTGAAGAAGAACTGAAGAGCCTCTTGATGAAAGTGAAAGAGGAGAGGGAAAAGGTTGCCTTAAAGCTCAACATTCAGAAAACTAAGATCATGGCATTTGGTCCCATCACTTCATGGCAAATAGATGGGCAAACAGTGGAAACAGTGGCTGACTTTATTTTTCTGGGCTCCAAAATCACGGCAGATGGTAATTGCAGCCATGAAATTCAAAGACGCTTACTCCTTGGAAGGAAAGTTATGACCAACCGAGACAGCATATTAAAAAGCAGAGACATTACTTTGTCAACAAAGGTCTGTGTAGTCAAGGCTATGGTTTTTCCAGTAGTCATGTATGGATGTGAGAGGTGGACTATAAAGAAAGCTGAGCGCCGAAGAATTGATGCTTCTGAGCTGTGGTGTTGGAGAAGACTCTTGAGAGTCCCTTGGACTGCAAGGAGATCCAACCAGTCTATCCTAAAGGAGATCAGTCCTGGGTGTTCATTTGAAGGACTGATGTTGAAGCTGAAACTTCAATCCTTTGGCCACCTGATTCGAAGAGCTGACTCATTTGAAAACACCCTGATGCTGGGAAAGATTGAAGGCAGGAGGAGATGGGGATGACAGAGAATGTGACGGTTGGATGGCATCACCAATTTGATGGACATGAGTTTGAGCAAGCTCTGGATGTTGGTGACGGAGAGCAAAGCCTGGCATGCTGCAGTCCAAGGGGTCACAAAGAGTCAAACATGACTGAGAGACTGAACTGAACTGACCTGAACCCACCAATCACTTCCCACACATGCATCTTCTGATACCATCACATTCAGGGCCAAAGCTGCAACAGACGAATTTTGTGGGGCACATGAAGAGTGAGTCAGCACATGCCAGCTAGCACCTGAGTTTCCTCACAGACACTTAACTTGGCTACCACTTCTTGTCACTCCAGCACTGATGTGAGGTGGAGGCTCCACACGGGCATTGGAGAGACAGATTTTCCTTCATTATGACAATAACAGGCCAAACCCTTGCTTCTCTTGGAGGAGAATTAATGCCTTGAAGGCCTGCTCAGAACAGACCCAGACCCTGGGGGAGACATGGGGCAAGGACTCAGAACCTGAGGCCGTTCAGCTGGAGAATTGTGGGCCCAGGGTAAGAGGTGGAAACCAGGGCCTAGACACCATCAGGGGAAGGAGAATGTGTGTGTGCTTAGTAGCTCAGTAGTGTTCAACTCTTCGTGACCCCATGGTCTGTGGCCCACCAGGCTCCTCTGTCCATGGGATTCTCCGGGCACGAATACTGGAGTGGGTTGCCATGCCCTCCTTCAGGGGATCTTCTCAACACAGGGAATGAACCCAGGTCTCCCGCATAGAAGGTAGATTCTTTACCGTCTGAGCTACCTGAGAAGCCATACAAGCAACTTAAATGACAATCGACAAATGAATGGATAAAGAAGATGTGGTCGGGGGCTTTCTGGTGGGACAGTGTTAGGAATTCACCTGTCAATGCAGGGGACACAGGTTTGATCCCTGGTCAGGGAAGATCCCACATGCCACAGGACGACTAAACCCATGTGCTTTGGAAGCCCAAGCAAACTAGAGCCGGTGCTTTGCAACAAGAGGAGCCACTGCAATGAGAGGCCTGCGCACACCCACCCTGCTCTGTCTCCTAAAGGCTGTCCTTGTTGCCCAGGAGGTGTCCTGGATCCTGGGGCCGAGACGCTTTAGCTCTTACTGCTCATTCTCTGACATTTATTCTCCTTCCCCCTTCAAGGAACCTCACACTGATCAGAATGGCCATATTGAAAAGTCTATGAGTCTGAGTATGCTCTGGGACTTGGTGATGGACAGGGAAGCCTGGCGTGCTGCAGTCCATGGGGTCACAAAAATTCGGACATGACTGAGCGACTGAACTGAACTGAACAAACAATAAATGCTGGAGAGACTGTGGAGAAAAGGGAACCCTCCCACACTGTTGGTGGGAATGTAAACTGATACACGCACTATGGAGAATGGAATGGAGATTCCTTTCAAAACTGAAAACAGAGCTACCATGTGGTGGTGACTTGGTTGCTAAGTAGTGTCTGACTTTTTGTCACCCGAGGGACTGTTGCCCGCCAGACTTCTCCGTCCATGGAATTCTCCAGGCAAGAATACTGGAGTGGGTTGCCATTTCCTTTTCCAGGGGATCTTCCTGACCCAGGGATTAAACCCAGGTCTCCTGCATTGCAGGCAGGTTCAGAGCTACCATATGATACAAAATCCCATTCCTGGGCATATATCCAGAGGTGAAAGGTGATGGAGAGAGAGAAACTGGGAGTTTAGGATTGACATATACACACTACTGTACTTAAAATAGATGACCAACAAGGACTTGTGTGGCATAGGGAACTGTGCTCCATATTCTGTAATAGCATAAATGGGAAAAGAATTTGTAAAAAAAGAGATACATGTATATGTATAACTGAATCACTTTGCTGTGCATCTGAAATTAACACACATTTTTAATCAACTATATACTCCAATATAAAGTAAAAAATTCTAATTAATTAATTAAAAATAATAAATATTGATATTGAGCATCTTTTCACATGCCTATTGTCCATGTGTATGCCTTCTTTGGAGAAATGTCTATTTAGATCTTCTGCCCATTCTTTGATTGGGTTCCCTGTCTTGATTATTGAGTTGTAAGAGCTTTTCATATATTTGGAAATTAAGCCCTTGTACTTGCAAGGGTGACATCATTTGCAAATCTTTTCTCCCAGTCTGTAGTTTGCCTTTTTTTTGTTTTGTTTATGGTTTCCTTTGCTGTCAAAAGTATATAAGTTTGATGAGGACCCATTTCTTCATTGCTTTTCCTCATCTTTTTGTTTTCTGTTTCTATCAGAGTAGAAGCCATCTTGAATTGGCCTTCTGTCAGGAACTTTAATTCCCCTTAGATGGTTGCTGGGAGGAAGAGAAAGTTGTTGTTGTTGTTTTTTGAAAGACAAATAATACTGGATCATTATAACTTATGCAAATTTCAAAGGTTGTACAATTATACAAAAAAAAAAAAGGAGGGGCAAACAACCTGTAGAATTACACAGAATCCTTCTTCAAAATGCATTGGCACTGAAATTTTGAAGGAAAAATAAACAAATGAGACCGAAGCTACTTGCGGAGTGATGAACTAACCTAATTTCAATACTGTTGTGTCTATGGGACTCAAGAAGCCCGAGGAGAGGGAGAGAGATGAGAGAAGGGCAGGTCAGTGGAATGGTCGGGACACAGACGACATTTATCAATTAAGTTGGCCACCTGAACTGGCACCGGAAGTAATAACTGGGTTGGCTGAAAACTTCCTTCAAGTTTTCATGAGCCGGTATGGAAAACCCTAAGGAAACTCAGTACAATGAAGAGGTCAGTGATCATCCAAGGCAAGCTCAGATGGGAAAGCAGGAAGCCTTGAGCTCTCCCCTCCATGATCTTCTTGCCAGAAATTCTTCCCTAACGACCTCTGATCAATTTCAATTAATTAGGGAGACCAAAATGACAAAATGATCTAACTAGGAATATTCTGGCCATCAGACCGCGAATCGTTCAAACAAGTGGGAAGAGGAGGAAGTGGTCAACACTCTGGTCGCGAGCTAGCAGTCTGGGGAAGCCGCCGGTTAATGACTGCGCGGGCCTTGCCTGGGGCGGGGCGTCCGGGCGGAGCAAGCCGGAGGCCCCAGAAGTGCAGTGTCTGCCTCCCCAGAAAGGATCCGCTCCTCTGACCTGGCATGCTCCACTCCTGCAAAATCGAGATCCAGGTGGCAAAGGGAGAGATGGGTGGCCCCGAGACGCTTCTTGGCTTCCTGGACTTGCTTCTCATTGTCTGGTTCAGCGGGACGTCTGGCAGTGAGTTCCGGGATGAACCTACTGGGGGCGGGGGGATGGCCCGAGGGGAAGTTGGGTGAGTTACGACCTGAACAGGGGTGGTGGTGTGCGCCCTCTCCTCTTCCCTTCCCCTGGGTCCTTTACTACTCAGTGGCTCCCCCGGGCTGCTTGCGGGCTCTCCGGGCCAGAACAGGGGTGCCTTGGTAAAGCAGTAATGCGGGGACTTTGGGAGGTGACGCTAGGAGAAAAGGGGGCCAGAACGTACAGGAAATGCTGTTGAGGCCCGCCAGGGCTCAGCCCGGCCCTGGGAAGTGGGAGTCCTGGAGCCCGGGAAAGGGACCCAGAGCCGCCCTGAAAACCACAAGCCCATGATCTGCCCTTCTGTGCCGTCACAGCCGCCGCCTCCTGCGCCAGGCTGCAGCAATACTGAACCTTGAACTTCCAGATGTTCAAGCTGGTTTTAGAAAAGGCAGAGGAACCAGAGATCAAATTGCCAACATCCGCTGCATCATCCTAAAAGCAGGAGAGTTTCAGAAAAACATCTATTTCTGTTTTATTGACTATGCCAAAGCCTTTGACTGTGTGGATCACAATCAACTGTGGAAAATTCTGAAAGAGATGGGAATACCAGACCACCTGACCTGCCTCTTGAGAAACCTGTATGCAGGTCAGGAAGCAACAGTTAGAACTGGACATGGAAAAACAGACTGGTTCCAAATAGGAAAAGGAGTCCATCAAGGCTTTAAATTGTCACCCTGCTTATTTAACTTATATGCAGAGTACATCATGAGAAACACTGGGCTGGAGGAAGCACAAGCTGGAATCAAAATTGCGGGGAGAAATATCAATAACCTCAGATATGTAGATGACACCACCCTTATGGCAGAAAGTGAAGAGGAACTAAAGAGCCTTTGATGAAAGTGAAAGAGGAGAGTGAAAAAGTTGGCTTAAAGCTCAACATTCAGAAAACGAAGATCATGGCATCTGGTCCAATGACTTCATGGCAAATAGATGGGAAAACAATGGAAACAGTGGCTGACTTTATTTTTCTGGGCTCCAAACTCACTGCAGATGGTGATTGCAGCCATGAAATTCAAAGACGCTTACTCCTTGGAAGGAAAGTTATGACCGACTGAGACAGCATGTTAAAAAGCAGAGACATTAGTTTGTCAACAAAGGTCCGTCTACTCAAGTCCTTTGTTTTTCCAGTGGTCATGTACGGATGAGAGAGTTGGACTATAAAGAAAGCTGAGGCCCGAAGAATTGACGCTTTTGAACTGTGGTGTTGGAGAAGACTCTTAAAGAGTCCCTTGGACTGCAAGGAGATCCAACCAGTCCATCCTAAAGGAGATCAGTCCTGGGTATTCATTGGAAGGACTGATGTTGAAGCTGAAACGCCAGTATTTTGGCCACCTGACGTGAAGAGCTGAATCACTTGAGACGACCCTGATGCTGAGAAAGATTGAGGGCAGGAAGAGAAGGGGATGACTGAGGATGAGATGGTTAGATGACATCACCGACACAATGGACATGGATTTGGGTGGACTCCGGGAGTTGGTGATGGACAGGGAGCCCTGGCGTGCTGTGGTTCATGGGGTCACAAAGATTCGGACACAACTGAGCGACTGAACTGCATTGATGATCTGTGCACAGAGCTCCTTCTGGTCCCTTCGTAGTACTGATGAACTGAAGTAGGTCCCTTCCCTACTGCTGTCTGGTCCTTTCTTACTCCTGCTGAAGGGAATTAGGTCCCATCCCTACTGCTCTGGGCCCTTGAAGGACCAGCGCTCTTTATGACGGATCAGTTAACACTGGCAGGGTGGCCGGGGTAGGAGCTATTCGTCTTTCAAGTGCTCAGGCCAGGTGGGCAGCAGCAAGTGGCCTAGCTTCCTTCTCCTGGGCGGTGGAGGTGGGCGCTCACAGCAGGATGGATGTGCAGGGCGGTCTCCCTGGGATGGGGATCCGGCAGGCTGCTGCTGGTACAGCTCGGGTCCGCTAGGCTGCCTGCGGCCCAGCCCCACCACCCCCACCCCTGCCCCCAGAACTCCCAGGCACTGTATCAGTGTTTGGGCTCGAGCTGTCCTGTCCTGGCAAAGTAGATTCTGAAGTTACGACACTAAATGCACCTCAACTTGACAGTAACTTCGAAAAGCTTCACATCTTAGAGTTGAAACGAAGGAAAAGTTGCCATCCAGAAATTGAGGTAGGAAAACTTCAGCCTTGGACAAAACCACTATCAGAAGAACCCATTTATGATCCTGTACATGCAGCCTTGTCTACAGCCGTGTCTACACGTGTGTTTTATATCAGCCTAGGGATTTGCTGTCCAGGTATATTTCTTGTAGTACTAGTATTAGCTGTTTTGCATCTTCATAGTGTGAAAAGGATTGAACTGGAAGATAGCATCAGCACCAGCAGTAGTTCCCAAGGGCTGTCTCAGTCCCAGTCGTTCCCAGATGTCTCAGTATGTGGGAGGCAACACACCCAACAATACAGCTCCCATCTCCCGTTATCCAACCTTGTGGCTAGAGGAGTACGACTTGAAAAGTGTCGCTCTTTTGGAGGCCAGAGCTTAGGTGAATGATACCAAAATATCTATCCAGGGAGAGGAACTCAAAAGATATACTCTAAGAAGGTACCTTTTGGTGTACTTCCCATGGGGTTTATGTAGATGAATAATATCCAGATAAAGAGCAACAAGCATTTGTAAAAACAGTTAGAGATCGAGCTTCTGAAATTCAGGTGACCACCATGCTCCCTAAAAGTTGTGAGCTACAAGATCACAGAAATCTTCCTATTAGCCATGTATGAACATAAGAAGGGGAAAAGCCCATGGTGGATTGCCTTACATGAATTGGGGGTATCTTAAATTGTTTTTATGACAGTGCAAATATGTAGAGGCAAATAGTCAGCAGGAAACTTCTCAACAAAAGCTAGTTCACGTGGCTGTTCAGATTGCCTGTGGAATGAGCTACCTGGTCAGAAGAGAAGTCTTCCACAAAGACCTGGCTCCTAGAATCTCTGTCATTGATGACAACTTCATGTTAAGAGCAAAGCCAATCCCTCTCCAGAGTCTTGTTCCCCATGGACTCTCACTGTCTGGGGAACAACAAAAACACGGGATCAATGGATGGCTTTTGAAAGTCTGGTTAATAATGAGTTCTCCAGCCTTCCCTGGTAATCCAGTGGCTAAGACTCCACACTCCCAGTGCAGGGGCCTGGGTTCGATCCCTGGTGGGGGAACTGGATCCTGCATGCCACAACTAAGAAGTCAGCATGCTGCTACTAAAAGAGCCCATGTGTTTATGACTCTGGCCAAACGCCCTAAGTGGACATCTACCCATTTGATGTGGCCCAGTACCTGAAAGAGGGTTACCAAATAGCCCAGATTATCAGCTGTCCTGATGAACTAGTTATGTGATGGCTTGTGCTGTGCCTTCGATCCAGAGGAGAGATGGAGTTCCAGCAGCTGGCCCAGTGTCTCACAGAGGTCCATGCAGCCCTGGGGGCCTGTGTCTGACTCTCCTCTCACAGTCCCCCAGCGTCAGGAGGAAGGTGCCTGTCGAGGCCCACTTGGAGCCAGCCAGTCACATACATCACCCAGCATCACAGAAGCAGATTTGTCTTTCAGAACACCAAGCTTTAGGAATGCTTTAGCATCTGAACTTTCTAAGACAGACTTACTGATGTGGAATACTTTCTCAATAGCAGTTTTATTAGCTTGAACTGAAAATGTTTGTGTAAATCTTTTACACATAGTTGCCTTAGAGGTACAGGTATATTCTTACAAAATAAATAGTTTTTTAAATTGTTTAAACACACATATTTGGACTAGCAATCATACTACCAACTGCTTTTTATTTTCTTAATTCTACAAGGTAATGCAGTTGATTCACCTTTAAAGTTTTGCTTTCTTTCACTAGTTTTGGGAGTGATATGTCTTCAACATGCAGTATTTTTTCTTAGGAAAATAAAAATCATCCAGCAGTTATGGACTAATGACCACCCCCCTCCTTTGCTACAGAGTAGCTATTTGTTCCAAAGTGGCATAAGGGAAGCCACAGGTGTGAGCAGAGGATAGTGGCTATATAACAACTCTAGTGTCACATCTAGGCCAGCTGCTGATGGGTCTTATTTGTTCCCGGTGGCCCTGCTTATGCCAAAACACATAACCACTTCTATCCTATGACGGCTGGCCTAGCTGAACTAATGATTAGGGGTTGATGAGCCCACATCACTATGGGCAACTCCATTCCATGACCAGAGGCCTCATCTCTGCCAGGCCCCAGGACCACACCAGGAACCATGTTTAAATGGTGTGACTTTCTCCACTGCAACACTTAGGGTCTGTGTTGTGAGCCTTCAAGTAGAAAATGACACATAGCACCTTTCTGGCCACAGATACCTCTGATGTCACCAGTTCTGCTGGGTCACCTGCCTAAGAAGCAGCTCCAGCCATGCTCATCGTTCGCCAGTTGTGACTGCTTTTGTGCTGGGACAGCAGGTTGCAGCAGAGACCTAGGGTCCGCGAAGCCTAAACTATTTCTTCTGTACCATTAGAGGAAACCTAAGGCCACAGCGGTATTAAATGGAAATAGGATAGGGACCACACCCCTGCAGCCCTTGAGAGGTTGCAGCTTGGCACTTGTCTCTGTATTTCCTCCAGGATATTGTGTACACGTACTATTGGCGGATGGGGAGGTAGGGTCTGAAGTTTGAATCTGGAATTCACTAATACAGTAGCCTTCACCACACAATAATTTACTAGCTACTCAGGTGTCCATGCCTGTCACAAGTCCAGGGCATGTGAAATGATCACTGTGTGGTCTGTGGACCCAGTGATAACCACTGTAAGCAGAACCTGGGACTGCTGTCCATTGATGGCCTGGTACTTCGAGCATCGCTTCTACAATTGGGGGACCATGATGATGCTATGGTTCCTGTGCCTGATATTAGGACCACACTAGGTGCAATGTGAACGTGAGAGTAGTTTCTGCTTCTGCAGGTTCACTTACCCCAGTGAATAACCATGTGGCTCTTTGGGAAAGAATGGAAGGACTTTTGCACTAGATGTGTGATGAAAGGGCCTTCCTCTTTAGAACGTGGCTTCTTTCTCTGATGATACCTTCTGAGAAGTGGCTCAGATCCAGAAAATGGGCCTGGATCAGGTGTTTGGTAGGGATGACTGCCTTTGGCTTCCTGATCATCCAGCCTTGTGTTCTGTCTCTCTTTATTTGTTTCAATGGTACAGTTTGTATCTAGGTTCCTGCCCATCTGTTTGCCTTTAGGATCGGCCTGTGCTATGAGCCAGCATCATATTCTCTGCAGTCAGGCCTTGGCTGGCATTGAGAATCTCTAACCACTTTGACCACTGCACCGACTTTTCTGCTGCCCTAGAGCACCCCCCACTTGGAATCTGATTTTTCTACAACTTCCATCCCTGTTCCTGATAGAAGCCCACAGGAACACGGTCTCCTACCACCATCCCTGACCTGCACAAGTCATCCTTGAGCTATTGGAGATGCTTCTCATCCACGCTTTCCTCTCAGGCTCCATAGAGTCCATCAGGCTTTCCCATGGAGCTGGTGGATTGCACACTCTCCTGCCCTTTCATACCACGTCCACCCTGGCAGATTCACTTCTCTTAGCCTTGGATCCCCTCCTCTACTACCTGCCTCGGAAGTTCTGGACTTTCTCTTTCATGCTGCGTGGGACAGGCCTTTCTCCCGGCTTCCAAGACCTGTCCTAGTGGGAGATCACCACATCTCCCCAGCCTTGCTAAGCCCAGTGACCCGTGATTATAAACTCTCCCTTATCTAGGTTTGGGTTCTGAGCTCATCCTCTGCACCCCCAGCCCCACTGGCTGTGATCCGCTTCCTCAGGAACAGCCCCCTCACCCTCTACATCTCCCACAGGACACTCACAGAGAAGCTGACAGTCCTCTGGGTTTAGGCCTTTCCTTCTGAACCAGCCTGGCCCATCCCTGGGAAACGTATGTGTCGGTTAGTGCCACGTGTGGAGCTTGTGAGCAGGGTGGAAATGGGGCATATCCAGGGTTCTGGTGCTTCTTGCCTGACTGAGGCTTCGTCGTCTTCCTCAGTCGTAACTGGTGAGGGGCTGGGGGCGGCAGGCGGAGGTGTCCTGCTAAGTCAGCCCAGCCCTGCAGCTGTATTCTGCTCTCACAGAACTGGGGGAGGAGGCCTATGGGTCTTCTTCTCCCAACCTCACCCTCACTGTGGTTTGCCTTCACAGACGCTCACTCTCTTTTCTATAACTTCACCGTCGACCCTAGACAGCCATGGTGTGAGGTTCAAGGCCAGGTGGATGGAGAGCTTTATCTCTCCTATGATTGTGGTCATGCTAAGATCATATTCACAAGTCCATTGGGAGAAGAAGTGAAACCATAAAGGCCTGGGAAACACAGATCGAAACACTCAGAAACATCAGGGACCAACTGCATGACTTTACACTGGAGAAACAAACAGTCACAGGTAAGTTAGAAAGTCGAAGTACAGGAGGGCCAGATTAGGGGCTCAGCTACATTCACTGTTTATAAGTAAAGAGTATAATTGGATATTGGTTCTTCCCTAGTAGTCCAGTTAGGAGTGGCCTTTGAGGAGAGCACAGGGCCACATTGGCTGGGCCAAGGGAGGTGGACCCAGGTGGGGCAAAGAATCTGTCAAGCCCGAAGGCTGAGCTCTTTCTTTCCCATGGTGGGGGCAGACCCTCTCACCCTGCAGGCCAGGACGACATGTTGCTGTGAGGATAACAGACACATCAGTGGATCCTGGCCGTTTGGCTTGAATGGACTAATGAGCCTCCACTGTGATTCGGAGAATGGACACTGGAGAGTGGATCACCCTGGAGGCAAAATGGATGAAAGAAAAGTGGGAGAATGACAGAGCTGTGATTGACTTCTTGAAGAAGGTCTCCATGGGAGACTGTCGGTCCTGGCTTCAGGATTTCATGGTGCACTGGGAGAAAATGTTGAAGACCTTGGGTAAGTGAGAAGGGAGGAGAAAGTGATACTCTTCTCATGGTGACATGGACTCACCCCTTGTGTGTGTGTGTGTGTGTGCGCGCGCGTGTGTGTGTGTTTGACTAAGTGATCCGTCAGAGGTGAGTTGTCCCGGGAGAGCAATGACCCGGGATCCTCTGTCATCCTCCTTCCTCTTCCACTTCCTGAAGTCTTGCCTCACAGCACAGGCCTTTGGACAATTGAACATGGATTTTTGCTGATCCCAAACCTGTAGACATCTTTTTGATTTCTGGGATTTATTTCTCACTGTACACTCTTTCCAGAATTTTCTTTTAAATGTCACCAATCCTACTTCTGGAAATCTGTCAATACCACCTCTGCTGTCAGCTCCTGAGGACTTCATCCTCATGTCACCACCTCTATGTCACAGCAGGACTGAGTGGCTGTGTTGGAAACCTTGCTCCCCCATTAGCTGTCAGAGCCCCATGAGTACTGGCCTCCTCCCTTCCCCCCATCTCACCTGGGGACCTCTCTCAGGGGTCTCCATGTGATGTGTGTAAACTGTCTGCACAATAGGGGTACCTGAGTTGGGGGGGTGAGGAGACATCTGCCGGGCTTGGGGTCTGGACAAGGGCTTCACTCTTCCTCTCCTTTCAGCATCACCGACCACGGGACCCTCTACAGTGCAGCCCCCGGCCCCAGCCATCAATCACATCACCTGGATCACCACCAGGGTTCTCTCCCCTTTCGTCGTAATGGGCATCATAATAGCCTGTATCCTTTACAAGAAGAGGTACTGAGGCAAGAATTCAGAGGGAAGGCAGGGGCACAGGGCCTGGCATGAGAATGGGGAAAGTTAATCCCAGCCAACCCCTGCCCCTTGCTGAACCTCCTCACCCTGGAAATGGAGCAGGTGAATAAGACCCCATATCATCTGAGAGCAAAACTCAGAAAGCTCAGCCCTGAGTTCTGAGAAGGCCCCACTGTCAGGTGACATTGTGAAAAGGGAGAGGCCCGCACTAGGCTGAGGGCCTATTGATGCTTAGAGGGTTTAACCAAGTCCCCTGACTGAGCACAGACTGCTGGCTGGCAGGGCCCCTGGTAGGTGGTGTGAGAACAGCAGGCACTCAGGGCGAGGGCAGGACTCACGGGGGCTGAGAGCAGCATGGGGGCTCCACATGATGTGTCAGCGGGGAGGGGACCCACCCAGGGGCCCAAGATGAGAGGGGCCGGGCTCTCATCCCAGGAGGAAGGGGTAGGGAAGCCTTTGCAGACCCAACTCCAAAGGCCTGTTCTCACAGGAAGTGGCCTGGGTCACGCAGGCAAGGCAGGAGCCCCACAGGAGAGACTGTGAGAAGGGCTGAGGCCAGGCCTGTGCTCCTGAAGCAGCGGCAGTTGTGACTCAGCCTGTGGCCTGCCCATCAGCAGTCTCCTGGGGACCCAGAGACTCCATCACTGAGTGGTCCTGCCTAACAGGTGCTCTGGCAGCCTCAGGACTCAGTCTTTGCTTGGCTGCCTTTGTTCTCCTGCTGTTCACTTTAGAGTCAGGAGATCACACCCAAGAATTCAGAGCCTGCCTTCCAGTTATGATGACAAGGTGGCTGCATTGTCTCATGTCTCTTGTCACATCTGGTGAACAGCCTCCTCAGTCTCTTTTTTTCCCCCAACCCATTTTACCTCTTTTTCTTGGTGCTAAGTGATGGAATCCATGCACTGAAATGTTCAACTACTTGAACAAGAAATCTCCACAAATAGGACACTTTCTGTCCTCTTCTATTTTGTGAAAAATCAGACTCTTCTATGTATGGCAATCTCATTGTTGCAAATGATGATAATGGGAAAAAATACCATCTGCGATTACAGGACTCAGGGATTCTTTCTATGTTCAGAGAAACAACTTCAGAGTATTTTCAACGAAACAAAATATTATGCTTGAATGCCTCTTTTAATCATTTTATTTCCTAATATGCATATTTAAGTCAGTATCTCACTATTGCAAAAGACATAAATACTTCAAGTTTCTTTTTCTAATCAAGGAGGGAACTCGGGACATTTCACCCTTTCTCCACCTTATGGGATTAAATAGAACTGATGATTCGGCTACATTTATTGTGGAAGCAGAGAATAAAATGAATGCTCTTAAAGTAACATGCAATCTAGCTGTCAATCCCAATCCTGATACCTGGATCCAAAGACATATCCTGGAACTTGTGCAATGAAATTGTTTTTTATTTCATCAAGATCTGCATCCTCAGTAGTGACTCTCCTGTGTTCCTCTATGCCTCCCCTTCTCGAAGGAGAAGCCAGACTTCACAGCACAAACTATGTCTGCTTTGAAAAGTAGATTTATTTCTCCATTGACAGAGGATCATAGTCAGAATAGATAATGAATTACTACAAATAAATAAGATAAACTGTAACTTTTTGGCCACTGATTGAGCTGTTCACGTATGGTGAATTGTTGTTCAGTCGCTAAGTCATGTCCAACTCTGTGACCCTGTGAACTGCAGCACGCCAGGCTTCCCTGTCTCTCACTGTCTCCTGAGTTTGCTCAAACTCATGTCCATTGAGTCGCTGATGCCATCCAACTATTTCATCCTCTGTTGCCCTATTCTCCTCCTGCCCTCAGCCTTTCCCAGCATCAGGGTCTTTGCCAATGTCTTGGCTCTTCACATCAGGAAGGCAAAGTATTGGAGTTTCATCTTCAGCATCAGTCTTCCAATGAATATTCAGGATTGATTTCCTTTAGGATGGACTGGTTTGATCTCCTTGCAGTCCAAGGGACTCTCAAGAGTCTTATCTAGCACCACAATTCAAAAGCATCATTTATTCAGGGCTCAACCTTCTTTTGGTCTGACACTCACATAAGTGCATGACTACTGGGAAATCCATAGCTTTCACAGGGTGGACCTTTAGCGGCAAAGTGATGTCTTTGAGTTGCACATCCTACTCAGCATCTTTCCTTTTTCTTCTCAAACCAGTTTACCACTTGACCTTGATGGTCAGTTTTGCTTTCTTATCATGCATGTGTTCACTGGAGGACCACTTTTGATTTCCTTTAAGTACTTTTCCTTTGTGTTCACACCTTGACCAACTGTTTGATGTGAAAGGCCTGGCTTCTGGCCTGTCTTGGCTTTTGACATGTCTTTTTCAAATGGTTAACTATTTCTACCTTTGGATTTAGAGAGAAAGATGTCTGATTCTTCTTTTCACTAGGACGTGCAGTGGTCACTGTAAGGTTATGTTTTTTCTTCTCTTAAGCTTTTCTTTCGAGGAGCAAGCGTCTTTTCATTTCTTAATTAAAATTAATTTTCATTTAATGGCTGCAGTCGCCTTCCACAGTGATTTTGGAGCCCTAGAAAATAAAATCTGCCTCTGTTTCCACCTTTTTCCCATATTATTGCCATGAAGTGATGGACCCGGATGCCAAAATCGTAGTTTTTAGAATGTCCAGTTTTAAGCCAGTTTTCACTCCTTCACCTCCCCCAGGAGGCTCTTTAGTTCCTCTTCGCTTTTTGCCATTTGGGCGGTATCATCTGCACATCTGAGGTTGCTGTTATTTCTCCTGGCAATCTTGAAACCAGCTTGGGTTTCATCCACCCCAGCGTTTCACATGATGTACTTGGCATAGAAGTTAAAAAAGCAGAGTGACAACATACAGCCTTGACGAACTCCTTTCCCAATTTGAACCACTCCATTGTTCCATGTCCTGTTCTGGCTATTGCTTGTTGTCCTGCCTACAGACTTCTCAGGAGACAGGTAATGTGGTCCGGTATTCCCATCTCTTTAAGAATTTTCCAGTTTGTTGTGATCCATGCAAAGGCTCTAGCATAGTCAGTGAAGCAGAAGAAGATGTTTTTTTGGATTCCCTTACTTCTGTGATCCAGCAGATGTTAGCAATTTGATCTCTGCTTCCTCTGCTTTTCTAAATCCAGCATGTATATTGGAAGTTCTTGGTTCACCTATTGCTGAGGCTCAGCTTGAAGGATTTTGAGCATGACCTTGCTAGGCATGTGAAATGTGTGTGATGGTATGAGAGTTTGAACATTCTTTGGTATTGGAATGAAAAACAACATTTTCCAGTCCTGTGACCATTGTAGAGTTTTCCAGATATGCTGGCATATTGAGTGCAGCATTTTAACAGCATCATCATTTAGGATTTGTTTGTTTGTTTGTTTTGGAGGCTAATTACTTTACAATATTGTATTGGTTTTGCCATACATTGACATGAATCTGCCACGGGTGCACATGTGTTCCCCATCCTGAATCCCCCTCCCACCTCCCACCCCATCCCATCCCTCTGGGTCATCCCAGTGCACCAGCCCCAAGCACCCTGTATCATGCATCGAACCTGGACTGGCAATCTATTTCACATATGATAATATATATGTTTCAAAGCCATTCTCCCAAACCATCCCACCCTCACCCTCTCCCATAGAGTCCAACAGACTGTTCTATACATCTGTGTCTCTTTTGCTGTCTCACATACCGGGTTATCATTACCATCTTTCTAAATTCCATATATATGTGTTAGGATACTGTATTGGTGTTTTTCTTTCTGGCTTACTCCACTCTGTATAATAGGCTCCAGTTTCATCCACCTCATTAGAACTGATTCAAATGTATTCTTTTTAATGGCTGAGTAATATTCCATTGTGTATAGGTACCACAGCTTTCTTATCCATTCATCTGCTGATGGACATCTAGGTTGCTTCCATGTCCTGGCTATTATAAACAGTGCTACAATGAACATTGGGGTACACGTGTCTCTTTCAATTCTGGTTTCCTCAGTGTGTATGCCCAGCAGTGGGATCGCTGGGTCATGAGGCAGTTCTATTTCCAGTTTTTTAAGGAATCTCCATACTGTTCTCCATAGTGGCTGTACTAGTTTGCATTCCCACCAACAGTGTAAGAGGGTTCCCTTTTCTCCACACCCTCTCCAGCATTTATTGCCTGGAGAATTTTGAATAGCAGCCATTCTGACTGGCGTGCAATGCTACCTCATTGTGGTTTTGATTTGCATTTCTCTAATAATGAGTGATGTTGAGCATCTTTTCATGTGTTTGTTAGCCATCTGTATGTCTTCTTTGGAGAAATGTCTGTTTAGGTCTTTGACCCATTTTTTGATTGGGTCGTTTATTTTTCTGGAATTGAGCTGCAGAAGTTGCTTGTATATTTTTGAGATTAATTCTTTGTCAGTTGCTTCATTTGCTGTTATTTTCTCCCATTCTGAAGGCTGTCTTTTCACCTTGCTTATAGTTTCCTTTGTTCTGCAAAAGCTTTTAATTTTAATTAGGTCCCATTCGTTTACTTTTTCTTTTATTTCCAATATTCTGGGAGGTGGGTCATAGAGGATACTGCTATGATTTATGTGGGAGAGTGTTTTGCCTATGTTTTCCTCTAGGAGTTTTATAGTTTCTGGCCTTACATTTGGATCTTTAATCCATTTTGAGTTTATTTTTGTGTATAGTGTTAGAAAGTATTCTAGTTTCACTTTTGTATTTTGTATTTTTTGTGTTTTTTTGTATTTCCATACAAATTATGAAATTATTTGACCTAGTTCTGTGAAAAATACAGTTGGTAGCTTGGTCAGGATTGCATTGAATCTGTAGTGGGTAGTGTACTCATTTTCACTATATTGATTCTTCCGATCCATGAACACAGTATATTTCTCCATCTATTTGTGTCCTCTTTGATTTCTTTCACCAGTGTTTTATAGTTTTCTATATATAGGTCTTTTGTTTCTTTAGGTAGATATATTCCTAAGTGTTTTATTCTGTTCGTTGCAATGGTGAATGGAATTGTTTCCTTAATTTCTCTTTCTGTTTTCTCATTGTTAGTGTATAGGGATGCAAGGGATTTCTGTGTGTTGATTTTATATCCTGCAACTTTACTATATTCATTGATTAGCTCTAGTAATTTTCTGGTGGAGTCTTTAGGGTTTTCTATGTAGAGGATCATGTCATCTGCAAACAGTGAAGGTTTTACTTCTTTTCCAATCTGGATTCCTTTTATTTCTTTTTCTGCTCTGATTGCTGTGGCCAAAACTTCCAGAACTATGTTGAATAGTAGTGGTGAGAGTGGGCACCCTTGTTTGGTTCCTGACTTTAGGGGAAATGTTTTCAATTTTTCACTATTGAGGATAATGTTTGCTGTGGGTTCGTCATATATAGCTTTTATTATGTTGATCCTGGGGGGTTTTTATCATAAATGGACATTGAATTTTGTCAAAGGCTTTCTCTGCATCTACTGAGATAATCATATGGTTTTTATTTTTCAATTTGTTAATGTGGTGTATTACATTGATTGATTTGTGGATATTGAAGAATCCTTGCATCCCTGGGATAAAGCCCACTTGGTCATGATGTATGATCTTTTTAATATGTTGTTGGATTCTGTTTGGTAGAATGTTGTTAAGGATTTTTGCATCTATGTTCATCAGTGATATTGGCCTGTAGTTTTCTTTTTTTGTGGCATCTTTGTCAGGTTTTGGTATTAGGGTGATGGTGGCCTCATAGAATGAGTTTGGAAGTTTACCTTCCTCTGCAATTTTCTGGAAGAGTTTGAGTAAGATAGGTGTTACCTAGTCTCTAAATTTTTAGTAGAATTCAGCTGTCAAGCCATCTGGACCTGGGCTTTTGTTTGCTGGAAGATTTCTGATTACAGTTTCAATTTCCATTCTTGTGATGGATCTTTTAAGATTCTCCATTTCTTCCTGGTTCAGTTTTGGAAAGTTGTACTTTTCTAAGAATTTGACCAGTTCTTCCAAGTTGTCCATTTTATTGGCATATAGTTGCTGATAATAGTCTCTTATGATCTTTTGTATTTCTGTGTCATCTGTTGTGATCTCTCCATTTTCATTTCTAATTGTGTTGCTGGAGAATTTGCATGGTATGTCTTTCTCTGGAACTTGTTGGCCCTTGGGTGGTGCTTGGTTTCAGTGTAGGGTGTGGAGGCATTTGATGAGCTCCCATCAGTTAATGTTCCCTGGAGTCAGAAGTCCTCTGGTGTTCTCAGGATTTGGACTTAAGCCTCCTGCCTCTGGTTTTCAGTCATATGTTTACAGTAGCCTCAAGACTTCTCCATCTATACAGCACTGATGATAAAACATCTAGGTTAATGGTGAAAAGATTCTCCACAGTGAGGGACACCTGGAGAGGTACACAGAGTTACATGGAGAAGAGAAGAGGGAGGAGGGAGATAGAGGTGACCAGGAGGAGAAGAGGGGGAATCAAAAGGGGCGAGAACAATCTAGCCAGTAATCAATTCGCTATGTGCTCTCCACAGTCTGGAACCCTCAGAGAGGTTCACGAAATTACACAGAGAAGAGAAGAGGGAGGAAGGAGACAGAGGTGGCCAGGAGGATAAAGAGGGGAATCAAAAGGAGAGAGACAGAGCCAGCCAGTAATCAGTTCCCTAAGTGTTCTCCACAGCCCGGAACACACAAAGAGATTCACAGGGTTGGATAGAGAAGAGAAGGGAGAGGGAGGAGATAGAGGCGACCTGGTGGAGAAAAACGAGAGTCCAAGGGGGGAAGAGAGCAATCCAGCCAGTAATCTTGCTCCCAAGTAAAAATGGGTACTGAAGATTGGGTTCTTAAAGGTACAAAATTGATAACAAATACCAAAAGCAAAGATTAAAAATCTAGAGTAGAGGTTAGATTCTCAAAAATACAATATTAAAGAAAAGAACAAAGTCACAAAAATTATAATATATATATATATATGAAGCTTGCTTTAAAAATAGGGTCTTTTTTTTTTTTCAAAGTAATAGTAGGTTATAAAAATGAAAATTAAAGGAGTAATAGAGGAGTTAAACATTTTTTTTAATTCTTTTAATTAAAAAAATGACTATAGTAAAAATATATCTAGGACTTTCTCTGGTGTTGTGTGGACAGTGTGGAGTCAGTTCATTTTCAGATAGTTCCTTGATCTGGCTTACACTTCTCAAGATCTATAGGCCCATTCCTATGTAGTCAGTGCTAACTGCAGGGTTTTAACCTATTGCAACTGTCACTTCCAAAGCAGTTCCCTCTGTTTATTTTAGCTTTGTTTGTTGGCCTCTTCAGTGTCTAATTTCCACCCTGACACAAGGGGGTGGTGGCGGTCATATTTTTTTAGGCTCACTTGTTCAGTCGTGCTGTGGGGAGGGAGGAACACTGCAAACAAATATGGACTCTGTGGGGAGTGCTCCCAGTGTCTTGGCCACACTGGGTTTGTCCCTGCTCATGGCGTGTGTGCTGGACCAGGCTACACTGCTTAGGCTCTAGATTGCTGTGCCAGGAACTGTCTGAGGCCGGTCCTGTGTTGAGTGCACGTCCCAGGTCAAAGCTGCTCAGATTCAGGTTCTCGGGTATTCCACAAAGCCGCAGACCTGATTAGGCCTGCGTTTTGTGCCCTTCCCCGGTCCAAGCAGCTCAGGTGACCAGGTGCTTGGTGGGCTGTGATTTTACCGCCTCCCCTGTCCCAGCCGCTCAGTTTTCTGGGTGTACAACAGGCACACCTTCTCAGGTGTGCTATATGTCCCCTCTGGGGAGCTGATCTCTGGCTGCGACCCTCCCGGCAGATGTCGGCCATCCAGAATCCCAAGGAGTCTTGGTTAGCAATGAAGCCTGCTTGCAGTTTGGTAGATGATGCCTCTCTGGGGCCGCGATTGCCCTCTTCCGGCTCTGGCTGCCCTCGCCTATCTGTCTCCGGCGGGGCATGGGCCAGTCCGCAGCCGACTAGCTCTGCTCAGTCCTTTGTTCTGTGAGCGGGCCTGGCAGTATTTTAGCTTGGGGCTTTTCGCAGGATAGCTATCCCACAGTCTGGTTTGCTACCTCACGTTGGTTCCCTCAGATTGCCCTTGGGGCATTTAGGCCCAGTCCTTACTCTAAGCAATGCAGCCCCCGCCTCTCTGCCCAGCCCCCACTTGCTAGTGGCGGATGCAGGCGACTGCGCTGTTTCTCTGCTGGGGGTTGCCTTAGGTACGTAATCTGTGGGTTTTAATTATTTATGTATTTTTCTTCCCGGTTATATTGCCCTCTGAGGTTGCAAGGCGTGCCACAGATTGGCCAGTGAGAGTGTTTCCTGCTGTTTGGAAACTTCTCTCTTTTTTAAGACTCCCTTCTCCGGATGGATCTCCATCCCTCCCTCTTTTGTCTCTCTCTTTATGTTTTATATTTTTTCCCCTACTTCCTTTCAAAGACAATGGGCTGCCTTTCTGGGTGCCTGATGTCCTCTCCCCACATTCAGAAGTTGTTTTGTGGAATTTGCTCAGCTTTCAAATGTTCTTTCGATGAATTTGTGGGGGAGAAACTGGTCTCCCCATCCTATTCCTCCGCCATCTTAGAGAATATCTCCGTTTAGGATTTTAAATTGCTCAGCTGGAATTCCATCACCTCCACTAGCTATGTTCTTAGTAATTCTTCCTAAGGCCCACTTGACTTCACACTTCAAGATGCCTTCTCTAAATGAGTGACCACATCATCGTGGTTATCCAGGTCATTAAGACCCTTTTTGTACACTTCTGTTTGTTTTTGTTACCCCCTTTTCATCTCTTCTGCTTCTGTTAAGTCCTTTCGATTTGTCCTTTATTGTGCCCATCTTCGCATGAAATGTTCCCTTGGTATCTCAAATTTTCTTGAAGAGATCTCTAGGCTTTCCCTTTCTGGTTTTTTTCCTCTATTTTCATTGATTATCTAGGAAGCCTTTCTTACCTCTCCTTGCTATTCTTGGGAATTCTGCATTCAGATGGCATAGATCTTTCCTTCTCTCCTTTGCCTTTCACGTCTCTACTTTTCTCAGCTATTTGTAAGGCCTCCTCAGAAATCATATTGTCTTCTTGCATTTCTTTTTCTTGGGGATGGTTTTCGTCAGCACCTGCTGTAAAATGTCATGAACCTCCATCCATAGTTCTTCAGGAACTCTGTGTACCACATATAATCCCTTAAATCTATTTGTCACTTCCACTGGATAATAGGAGAGATTTTATATAGGTCATAGCTGAATGGCCTAGTGGTTTTTCCTACTTTCTTCAATTAAAGTCTAAATTTTGCAATAAGGACCTCATGATCTAAGCCACAGTCAGCGCCCAGTCTTGCTTTGGCTACAAGGAATATAGTCTGTCTGATTTCAGTACTGACCATCTGCTAATGTCCATGTGTAGAGTCTTCTCTTGTTTTGTTGGAAGAGTGTCTTTGCTATGACTACTGTGTACTCTTGACAAAACTCAAAGTAGCCTTTTCCTGCCTTCATTTTGTACTCCAAGGCCAAACTTGCCTGTTACTTCAGGAATCTCTTGACTTCCTACTTTTTCATTCCAATCCCCTATGATGAAAAGGACATCTCTTTTGGTGTTAGTTCTAGAAGGTCATGTAGGTCTTCATAGAACTGTAAACCTGTGAAAAGTTTGAACATATCCCGAATAATCAACCTGACAAAAAATTGCTGGGATATCCTCATATATTCATATAACTGATGGTCTTTAAAATAAATCTGGATCAAGAGATACAGGAGATGCACTAAGAGGAGTTTTCTTACATTGTTTGTAGGAGTAAAACTGAATCCTGCCTTGAGATGTATATTTCACTGTATCTCAACAGTAGATCGTTTGTCCATCTTACTACACAACCAACCCAATGTTAGTTTCAGATGGAAAATATAGACGATAAGCCATGTAGATACATGTAGATACATGTAGATAGCAAAACCTCAGAGATAGTCCAGGCTGTGTTCCAGACCAGGGCAATAAATTGAACATCATAATAAAGTGAATCACACACATTTTTCATTTCCCACTTTGTATATAGTTTAATTGACACTGTCTGACATCTGCTAAGTGTGCAGTAGCTTTACAACTAAATAAACAATATACAGAATTTCATTAACAACACTTTGTTTCTAAAATAAAGTAGTTTGAGCATCATCTCTGTCTTCACAAGTCAAAATCTTTTTGCTGGTGGAGGGTCTTGTCTCAGTGTCTATGTCTGCTGACTGATCAGGATGGTGATTGCTGAAGGTTGGGGTGGGTAGGGCAATTTCTGAAAAGAAGACAACAATGAAATTTGCCACATCCTTTGACTCTTCCTTTCACAGATTTCTCTGGAGCATGCAGTGCCCTTTAACAGTGTTTTTACCCACAGTAGAAGTTCTGTGAAAATTGGAGTTAATCCTCTGCAGTCTGCTGTTGCTTTTTTCAACTAAGTTTATGTTCTATTCTAAATCCTTTGTTGTCATTTCCATAAACTTCGTAAGTTCTTCACCAAGAGCAGTTTCTGTCTCAAGAACCACTTTCTTTGCTCATCCATAAGAACGAGCCCTCCTTCATTTCAGCTTTATGATGCAATTGCAGCAATTCAGCCACATCTTCAGGCTCCACTTCTAACTCTAGCTTCCTTGTTATTTCCACTACGTCTGTGCTTACTTTCTCCAGTGAATTCTTGAACCCCTCAAAGTCATCTGTGATGGTAGAAATCTACTTCTCCCATACTCGTATTAATGTTGATATTTCAACCTATTCCCATGATTCCTATAATCATGAATCCAATGTAAAGGAACTTCCCTGGTGGTCCAGTGGTGAAGAATCTACCTTCCAATGCAAGGAATAATTGCTTGATACCTGTTCAGAGACCTAAGATCTCACATGTCACCAAACAACTAAGCCCACGTGTTGCAACTACTGAGCCCAGGCAACACCACTAGAATCTGTGTGCTCCGATGAAGGATCCTTCATGACCCAACAAAGACCCTGCATGCCTCAATTAAGACCAATGCAACAACAAAAAAAATAAATTAGCAAATGTTTTTTAAAAAGACTATATCGTTTTTTTAAAAAATGAATTCAGTGCAGAAATTTTTCACTTGACTTTGCCTAGATCCAACAGAAGAATAACTATCTACACAGCTATAGCCTATAATGTACTTCCTAAATACAATGAGTTGAACATCACAATTACTCCATGATCCATGTGCTTCGGAATGGATGTTGTGTTGGCAGCCATGAAAATAACATGAATCTCATTGTACTTCTCCATCACATTCTTGGATGCTTTGTCGATCAGCAGTAATATTTTGAAAGGAATCTTTCTTTCTGAGCAGTTGGTCTCAACATTGGACTTAAGACAGTTGGCGCCAATGTCGTAAACAGGTACGCTGTCATCCAGGCTTCATTATTTCACTTACAGAGCACAGGCAGAACAGATTCAGCCTAATTCTAAAGGGCTTTAGAATTTTCCAAGTGGTAAGTGACCATTGACTTCCAGTAATCTGCTGCATTAGTCCTTATCAAGAGAATCAGCCTGTTCTTGGAATCTTTAAAGCCAGGCATTGACTACTCCTCTCCAGGTATCAAAGTTCTGGTGGGCGTCTTCTTCCAATAGATGGATATTTTGTCTACACTGGAAATCTCTGATTCAGTGGAGCCACCTTCATAAATTCTCTTAGCTAAATCTTTTGGAAAACTTGCAGAAGCTTCTATATCAGGTCTAGTTACTACACTCTGCACTTTATGTTATGGAGATGGCTTCTCTCCTTAAACTTCATAAACCACCCCCTGCTGGCTTCAATTTTTCTCCTGCAGCTTTTTCACCTCTCTCAGCCTTCATAGAAATGAAGAGTTAGGGCTTTGATCTCGATTAGGCTTTGGCTTAAGAAAATGTGATGCAGGTTGGATCTTCTATCCAAACCCATAAAACTTTCTTCATATCAACAATAAGGATGTTTTGCATTCTCAGAAAGAGACTCACAGACTTACTTAGCGAACACACTTATAGTTGCTGGGGGTAGGATGGAGGAAAGAGATCGTTAGGGAGTATGGAAAGGTCATGTACACCCTGCTCTAGTTAAAATGGATTGCCGTCAAGGACCTGAGTATGGCACATGGTGTGTGTGTGTGTGTGTGCTCTCTTTCTGTGTGTGTCTAACTCTTTCTGTCCTCATGGACTGTAGCCTGCCAGCTCCTCTGTCCATGGAATTTTCCAGCCAAGAATACTGGACTGGGTTGCTCTTTCCTTCTCCAGGGGATCTTCCCAGCACAAGGAACAAACCCACAACTCTGCTCACTGTTATGTGACTGCCCTGTCAGGATGGGAGTGTAGGGAGAATGGATACATGTATGTGTACAGGTGAGTCCTTTAGCTGTTCACCTAAAACTATCCCAACACGGTTTGTAAATTAGCTATACCCAATACAAAATAAAAAGGTTTTCAAAATAGACTGTTTTTTAGTTGGAGTAGTTGAAGCTATTCTGGAAAAAAGATACAAAGATATGAAAACCCCAACTGCCACTTTTGCAGAGCCCAGAGCAAAAGCAGGATGCCTCACATGCCCCCAGCACACAACAGTGAAGGGTTCAGCCAGTCACCTAAGCCACCCCCCTGACTGACCCCTGGGAACACCCCTCCCCTCACCCCATAGAAGGAACCAGCTCACCCCACCACCTCAGGGAGTGAGCACGCAAGGACACTGTCATTTGTTCTCGCTCCCCTCTGCTTCAGTAGGGGCCCCAGTAAAGCCTGGCCTCAATTTCTTTTGATTAAGAAATTTGATTTATTTCTATTGTCTGGCCTCTGATTGATTTCTATTGGTGAAGGAGGCCAAGAGCCTGGTGTGTAACAATTTGGGAACAAGAGACACATGGGGGCTGGGAGGACAGGACTCAGGCTTGGGTGGGGCAGCAACTTAGTGGGTTCAGGTGATGGATGTGTCAGGGGAAGACTCATGCATAGGCCTGGGGACAGGGCCCTGGTTTAATCTCTGGGAAGATTTAATCACAGGGACCACATAGCCCCAGTGGAGGAGGCTGGTGAAGAGGCAAGTGACTAGCAGAGCAGGAGAAAGATGGAAGGACAGCATTAGAGTCCTGGTCAGGACAGCCAGGTGGGGGAAGACGGGCCTCTCTGGACAGGCCTGGCAACCCCCACCCGTGCATGCTTCTGGCACCCGTACACAGTCTAGACCCCAGATGGGAGTGGAATCAACTGGGAGGTGATTTTAATGAGTGTTGACAGCGAGCATACTTCCAGAACATGAAACTCCACCTGATTGCTCTTGCCAGGTCCTTGAAACTCTGCTCGCATCCATTTCCACATCTATAAATAGGGAACCCAGCCTAACTCAGTGACAAGACACGAACTGGAGCACTGCCCGTGCTGAGGTGTCAGCGCGACCCTCCGAGGTCAGGGCTCACTCACCCCTGAAGCTAGCAGAGGCCAAGAGCCCCATGGTAACAGAGAGATGGAGCCCGCTGTCACAGGTGTTGACCTCTCAGTGTCATTGGTAGACCCACT